>NW_027649866.1:347500-523472 GCF_965287045.1 Carcharhinus amblyrhynchos
AGAGAGAGAGACAGAGAGAGTGAGAGGGACAGAGAGAGAGAGTGAGACAGAGAGAGAGAGTGAGAGAAAGAAAGACAGATGAGAGAGAGGGAGAGACAGAGAGAGAGAGAGAGAGACAGAGAGAGAGTGAGACAGAGAGAGAGAGAGAGAGAGAGAGGGAGAAAGAGACAGAGAGACAGTCAGACAGAGAGAAATAGAGAAAGGGGGGGGTCAGAGAGAGAGAGAGACAGAGAGAGGTAGAACAGAAGGAGGGAGAGGGAGAAAGAGACAGAGAGAGAGAGACAGAGAGAGAGTGAGAGAAAAACAGAGAGAGACACAGAGTCAGAGAGAGAGGGAGACAGAGGGAGAGAGAGAGACAGACAGACAGAGAGAGAGAAAGCGACAGAGGGAGAGAGAAAGAGGGACAGAGTGAGAGAGAGAGACTGAGAGAGAGAGAGACAGAGTGAGAGAGATACAGAGTGAGATGCAGATAGAAAGAGACAGAGCGAGAGAGAAAGAGGGTCAGAGAGAGAGAAACAGAGTGAGAGACAGAGTGAGAGAGACAGACAGAGGGATAGATAGAGAGGGACACAGTGTGACAGAGAGAGAGAGATACAGAGAGAAAGACGGGCTGAGAGAGAGGGACAGAGACAGAGAGTGAGAGACAGAGGGAGAGAGAGACAGAGACAAGGAGTGAGAGAGAGTGACAGAGAGATAGAGACACAGAGCGAGAGACACAGAGAGTGAGAGAGAGAGATAGACAGAGAGAAGGGAGAGACAGAGAGAGAAACAGAGAGAGAGAAAGGGAGACAGTGAGAGGCACAGAGAGAGACAGAGAGACAGAGGCAAGGAGAGAGAGAGTGACAGAGAGACAGACAGAGAGAGGGAGAGACAGAGTGAGAGAGAGAGACAGACAGAGTGAGAGAGAGAGAGAGGGACAGAGAGAGTGATAGAGAGTGAGAGACAGAGCCAGAAGAGACAGAGGGAGAGGGAAGGAGAGAAACACAGAGGGAGAGACAGAGAGAAGGAGTGAGAGAGAGTGACAGAAAGACAGAGACAGACAGAGTGAGAGACACAGAGATTGAGAGAGAGAGAGACAGTGAGAGACAGATACAAGGAGAGAGAGAGAGTGACAGAGAGACAGAGAGATAGAGAGTGAGAGAGAGAGTGACAGAGAGAGACAGTGGGACAGAGAGAGAGAGAGAGTGAGAGAGAGAGACAGAGAGAGAGAGAGACAGAGAGAGAGAGAAAGAGAAAGTGAGTGAGAGACAGAGAGACAGAGAGAGACAGGGAGAGAGACAGAGAGAGAGACAGAGACCGAGAGAATGAGAGAGACAGAGAGAGACTGAGACAAGGAGTGAGGGAGAGTGACTGAGAGACAGACTCAGACAGAGCAAGAGACACAGAGAGTGAGAGAAAGAGACAGAGATAGAGAGAGACAGGGAGAGAGACAGAGTCAGAGAGAGACAGAGACAAGGAGAGAGATAGAGTGACAGAGAGACAGAGAGAGAGAGACAGAGTGAGCAATTGTGAGACAGGGAGAGAGAGCGAGACAGAGTGAGAGAGAGAGACAGAGACAGAGACAGAGAGTGCAGCAGGCGACGGTGCAGAGGGACCTCGGGGTCCTTGTGCATGAGTCGCAAAAACCCAGCTTGCAGGTGCAGCAGGTGGTCAGGAAGGCGAATGGGATGCTGGCCTTCATAGCGAGGGGGATTGAATATAAAAGTAGGGAGGTCTTGCTGCAGCTGTATAGGGCATTGGTGAGGCCGCAGCTGGAGTACTGTGTGCAGTTTTGGTCGCCGTACTTACACAAGGATATTTTGGCCTTGGAGGGAGTGCAGAGGAGGTTTACTAGGCTGATACCGGAGTTGAGGGGGTTGAGCTATGAGGAGAGGCTGAATAAACTAGGCTTGTACTCGTTAGAGTTTAGAAGAATGAGGGGAGATCTCATTGAGACATATAAGATGATGAATGGGATGGATAGGATAGAGGTGGAGAGACTCTTCCCGCTCAGAAAGGATAGTAGGACTAGGGGGCACAGCCTCAAGATAAGGTGGGGGGCGGTTTAGAACGGAGTTGAGGAGGAACTTCTTCACTCAAAGGGTGGTGAATCTCTGGAATTCTCTGCCCGTTGAAGTGGTGGAGGCTGCCTCGCTAAATATTTTTAAGACGCGGGTTGATGGGTTTTTGATAAGAGAGGGGATTAAGGGTTATGGGGAGAGGGCGGGAAAGTGGAACTGAGCAGCGACAGATCAGCCATGATCTTATTGAATGGCAGGGCAGGCTCGAAGGGCTAGATGGCCTACTCCTGCTCCTATTTCTTATGTTCTTATGTTCTCTGTGTCTCTGAGTCTCAGGGTTTCTGTGTCTCTGAATCTCTGTGTCTCTGTGCCTGTCTCTGTGTCTCTGAGTGTCTGAGTCTCGGTGTCTCTGTGTCTCGTGTCTCGGTGTGTCTGAGTCTGTGCACCTGTGAGTCTGTGAGTCTCAGTGTCTCTGTGTCTCTGTTTCTCTCGGTCTATGAGGCTCTGTGTCCCTGTGTCTATATGTCTCTTCATCTCTGAGACTCTGTGTCTCTGTGTCTCTGAGTCTCTGAGTCTCGGTGACCCTGTGTCTCTGACACTCTGTGTCTCTGAGTCTCTGACTCTCTGTGTCTCTGTGTCCCTTTTTCTCTGAACCTCGTTGTCTCTGAGTCTCTGTGTCTCTGAGTCTTTGAATCTCTGCGTCCCTGTGTCTCTGAGTCTCCGAGTCGCTGTGTCGCTGCGTCTCTCTGTCTCTGTGTCTCTGAGTCTCAGTGTCTCTGTGTCTCTGGGTCTCTGTGTCTCTGGGTCTCTGGGTCTTGTTGGTGTTTTTCAATTTTGAGGTTGTTGTTGGATTGTTGCTGTTCTTTGCTGTTGAGGCTGTTGTTGCATTTGTTGGTGTTTTTCAATGTTGAGGTTGTTGTTGGATTGTTGCTGTTCTTTGCTGTTGAGGCTGTTGTTGCATTTGTTGGTGTTTTTCAATGTTGAAGTTGTTGTTGGATTGTTGCTGTTCTTTGCTGTTGAGGCTGTTGTTGCATTTGTTGGTGTTTTTCAATGTTGAAGTTGTTGTTGGATTGTTGCTGTTCTTTGCTGTTGAGGCTGTTGTTGCATTTGTTGGTGTTTTTCAATGTTGAAGTTGTTGTTGGATTGTTGCTGTTCTTTGCTGTTGAGGCTGTTGTTGCATTTGTTGGTGTTTTTCAATGTTGAAGTTGTTGTTGGATTGTTGCTGTTCTTTGCTGTTGAGGCTGTTGTTGCATTTGTTGGTGTTTTTCAATGTTGAAGTTGTTGTTGGATTGTTGCTGTTCTTTGCTGTTGAGGCTGTTGTTGAACTTGGGTTTTTTTTCAATTTTTAGGTTGTTAGAATTTTTTTTCATTCTCAGGCTGTTGTTGGATTTGTTTTTTTTAATTTTAAGGTTGTTGTTTTCAATATTGAGGTTGGTGTTGGATTTGTTTTTTTTAATTTTAAGGTTGTTGTTTTCAATATTGAGGTTGGTGTTGGATTTTTTTGGGTTTTTTCCAATACTGAGGTTGTTTTTGGATTTGTTGGTGTTGTTTGCAGTTGTGGTTGTTGTTGAAATTGTTGGAGTTTTTCAATTTTGAGGTTGTTGTTGAACTTGTTTTGTTTTTAATTCTTTGGTTGGTGGAAATATTGGTGTTTATTTCTTTCTCAGGTTGTTGTTGGATTTGTTGGTGGTTCAGTTTGGGTTGTTGTTGGATTTGTTGGTGTTTTTCAATGTTGTGATGGTTATTTGAGATGGTTGTCCAAACCACATTGCCTCGTACTGTCCCAAGATGTGTAGGTTAGGTTAATTGGCCATGACATGTTGCCCTGTATTGTGACAAGGTTGTACGAAATTGTTGGTGTTTTTCAATGTTTAGTTTGTTGTTGGAAATAATGTTTTTTTTTCATTCTCAGGTTGTTGTTGGATTTGTTGGTGTTTTTTGCTGATGTAGTTGTTGAAATTGTAGATATTTCTCAATTTTGATGTTATTCTTTAATTCGTTGGTGTTTTTCAATTGTGAGGTTGTTGTTGGATTTGTTGATGTTTTCAATGTTGAGGTTGTTGTTAGATTGGATTTGTTGGTGTTTGTCAATGTTGAGATTGTTGTTGCATTTGTTGGTGTTTTTCCATTTTTAGGTTGTTGTTCGATTTGTCGGTGTTTTCCAATGTTGAGATTGTTGTTGCATTTGTTGGAGTTTTTCAATGTTGAGGTTGTTGTTGGATTTGTTGGTGCTTTTCAATGTCGAGGTTGTTGTTGGATTTGTTGATGTTTTCAATGTTGAGGTTGTTGTTGGATTGGATTTGTTGGTGTTTGTCAATGTTGAGATTGTTGTTGCATTTGTTGGAGTTTTTCAATGTTGAGGTTGTTGTTGGATTTGTTGGTGCTTTTCAATGTTGAGGTTGTTGTTGGATTTGTTGATGTTTTCAATGTTGAGGTTGTTGTTGGATTTGTTGGTGTTTTTCAATGTTGAGGTTGTTGTTGGATTTGTTGGTGTTTTTCAATGTTGAGGTTGTTGTTGGATTTGTTGGTGTTTTTCAATGTTGAGGTTGTTGTTGGATTTGTTGGTGTTTTTCAATGTTGAGGTTACAAAGAACAAAGAACATCACAGCCCAGGAAACAGGCCCTTTGGCCCAACGAGCCCCCGCCTCCATTTTAACATTATGACTGCCCTCCTTTACCCATGACCTTTGTCTACACCTATTGGGGAAGATTGAGGGGAGACTAATTTAGGGACAATTTGTTACACCAATCAGCCTAAGAGCACATTTTTGGGGTGTGGGAGGAAACCGGAGTGCCCGGAGAAAACCCACACAACCTCAACATTAAAAACCCAACAAACCCAACAACAACCTCAACATTGAAAAACACCAACAAATCCAACAACAACCTCAACATTAATAAACACCAACAAACCCAACAACAACCTCAACATTGAAAAACACCAACAAATCCAACAACAACCTCAACATTAATAAACACCAACAAACCCAACAACAACCTCAACATTGAAAAACACCAACAAATCCAACAGCAACCTCAACATTGAAAAACACCAACAAAAACACCAACAACAACCACAACATTGAAATACGTCAACAAATCCAACAACAACCTCAACGTTGAAAACACCAACAAATTCAACAACAACTACAACGTGGAAAAATACCAACAAACTCAACAGCGACATGGCAGCACAGTGGGTAGCACTGATTCTTCACAGCTCCAGCGACCCAGGTTCGATTCCCAGCTCAGGTCACTGTCTGTGTGAAGTTTGCACATTCCCCTCGTGTCTGCGTGGGTTTCCTCCGGGTGCTGCAGTTTCCTCCCACAGTCCAAAGATGTGCGGGTTCGGTTGATTGGCCGTGCTAAATTAACTTCAGCGTCCCGAGATGTAGATGAGTGGAGAATTGGACATGTTAAAATCCCCTTAGTGTCCCAAGATGTGTATGTTCGGTGGATTGGCCAGGCTAAATTGCCTCTTAGTGTCCCAAAATGTGGAGGTTTGGTGGATTGGCCCTTAGTGTCCCAAGATGTGTATGAGAGGTGGATTGCCCAGGCTAAGTTGCCTCTTAGTTTCCCAAGATATTTACGAGCCCTGAATTGGCCATACAAAATATCCTCTTACAGTTCCAAGATGTGTACGAGATGTGGATTGGCCGCGTTAAATTACCCCTTTATGTTCGAAGATGTTTAGGTAAGGTGGATTCCCCCCTAGTGTCCCAACATGTGTAACTTAGAGGGATTGGTCGAGCTAATTCTCCCCTTACTGTCATAAGATGTGTGCGAGTGGTGGATTGACCAGGCTAAATTTCCTTTGGCCCCCAAGATGTAGATGAGCGGAGAAATGGACATGTTAAAATCCCCTGAGTGTCCCATGATGTGTAAGTTCGGTGAATTGGCCAGGCTAAATTGCCTCTTCGTGAACCAAAATGTGGAGGTTTGGTGGATTGGCCATGCTAAACTGCCCATTACTCACCCAAGATGCATAAGTTAGGGGGATTGGCCATGCTAAGTTGCCCCGAAATATTCCAGGGTGTGTAGTTTAGGTGGAGTGGCCATGTTAAATTGCCCTTTAGTGTCCCAAATGGGCATGTTAGGCGGATTGACCTTGCTAAAATCATGTCAGTGTGCCAAGATGCATGTGAGAAGTGTGTAGGCCAAGCTAAATTGCCCCTTAGTGTCCCAAGATGTGTACAAGATGTGGATTGGCCGTGCTAAATTGCTCCTTTAGTGTTTGAAGATGTGTAGGTGAGGTGGATTGGCCCTGAGTGTCCCAAGAATTGTAAGAGATTCGCCATGCTAAATTCCCCTTAGTGTCCCAAGGCATAGATTGGCCATGCTAAATTCCATTAAATGTCCCAAGATGTGTGCGAGTGGTGGATTGACCATGCTAAATTTCCTCTCGCACACCAAGATGTGGATGATAGGAGAATTGGACATGTTAAAATCCCCTTAGTGTCCCAAGATGAGTCATTAAGGTGGACTGATCGTGCTAAATAGACCATTAATGTCCCAAGGCGTGTAGGTTAGGTGGATTGGCCACTCTAAATTGCCCCATAGTGTCCCAAGATGTGTACGTTAGGTGGATTGGCGATGAACAATTCATTTTAGCCTGCCAAGATGTGTATGAGAGTTATGTAGGCAGGACAAAATTTCCCTGAGATGGTCAGGTGTGAATAGAGATGGTCAGGTGTGAGTATAGATGGTCAGGTGTGAATATAGACGGTCAGGAGTGGGTATAGATGGTCAGGTGTGAGTATAGATAGTCAGTTGTGAATATAGATGGTCAGGTGTGAATATAAATGGTCAGGTGTTATTATAGATGGTCCGGTGAGAATATAGATGGTCAGGTGTGAATATAGATGGTCAGTGGTGAATATAGATGGTCAGGTGTGAGTATAGATGGTCAGGTGTGATGATCGATGGTCAGGAATGAATATAGATGGTCAGGTGTGAATATAGATGGTCGGGGTGAGTATAGATGGTCCGTTGTGAGTATAGATGGTCAGGTGTGAATATAGATGGTCAGGTGTGAATATAGATGGTCAGGTGTGAGTATAGATGGTCCGTTGTGAGTATAGATGGTCAGGGGTGAGTATAGATGGTCAAGTGTGAATATAGATGGTCAGGTGTGAATATAGATGGTAAGGTGAGAATATAGATGGTCAGGTGTGAGTATAGATGGTCAGGTTTGAGTATAGATGGTCAGGTCTGAGTATAGATGGTCAGGTGTGAATATAGACGGTCAGGTGTGAGTATAGATGGTCAGCTGTGAGTATAGATGGTCAGGTGTGAATATAGATGGTCAGGTGTGAATATAGAGGGTCAGGTGTGAATACAGATGTTCAGGTGTGAATATAGATTGTCAGGTGTGGGTTTCGATGGTCAGGTGTGAATATAGACGGTCAGGTGTGAATACAGATGGTCCGTTGTGAATATAGAAGTTCCTGTGTGATTATAGATGGTCAGGTGTGAGTCTTGATGGTCAGGTGTGAATATAGATGGTCAGGTGTGAGTATAGATGGTCAGGTGTGAATATAGATGGTCAGGTGTGAGGATAGATGGTCAGGTGTGAATATAGATGGTCAGGTGTGAATATAGATGGCCAGGTGTGAGTATTGATGGTTAGGTGTGAATATAGATGGTCAGGTGTGAGTATAGATGGCCAGGTGTGAGTATAGATGGTCAGGTGTGAATATAGATGGTCAGGTGTGAATATAGATGGCCAGGTGTGAGTATTGATGGTCAGGTGTGAGTATAGATGTTCAGGTGTGAATATAGACGGTCAGGTGTGAGTATAGATGGTCAGGTGTGAATATAGATGGTCAGGAGTGAGTATAGACGGTCAGTTGTGAATATAGATGGTCAGGTGTGAATATAGATGGTCGGGTGTGAGTATAGATGGTCAGTGGTGAGTATAGATTTACCGGTGTGAATTTGGATGGTCAGGTGTGCATATAGATGGTCAGGTGAGAATATAGATGGTCAGATGTGAATATAGATGGTCAGGTGTGAGTATAGATGGTCAGGTGTGAATATCGATGGTCAGGAGTGAATATAGATGGTCAGATGTGTATATAGATGGGCAGGTGTGTATATAGATGGCCAGGTGTGATTAGAGATGGTCAGGTGTGAATATAGATGGTCAGGTGTGAATATAGATGGTCAGGTGTGAGTATAGATGGTCAGGTGTGAATATAGATGGTCAGGAGTGAGTATAGACGGTCAGTTGTGAATATAGATGGTCAGGTGTGAATATAGATGGTCGGGTGTGAGTATAGATGGTCAGTGGTGAGTATAGATTTACCGGTGTGAATTTGGATGGTCAGGTGTGCATATAGATGGTCAGGTGAGAATATAGATGGTCAGATGTGAATATAGATGGTCAGGTGTGAGTATAGATGGTCAGGTGTGAATATCGATGGTCAGGAGTGAATATAGATGGTCCGGTGTGAGTATAGATGGTCAGGTGTGAGTATAGATGGTCAGATGTGTATATAGATGGTCAGGTGTGAGTATAGATGGTCAGGTGTGAGTATAGATGGTCAGGTGTGAATATAGATGGTCAGGTGTGAATATACATGGTCAGGGGTGAATATAGATGGTCAGGGGTGAGTATAGATGGTCAGATGTGTATATAGATGGTCAGGTGTGAATATAGATGGCCAGGTGTGATTAGAGATGGTCAGGTGTGAATATAGATGGTCAGGTGTGAATATAGATGGTCAGGGGTGAGTATAGATGGTCAGATGTGTATATAGATGGGCAGGTGTGAATATAGATGGCCAGGTGTGATTAGAGATGGTCAGGTGTGAATATAGATGGTCAGGTGTGAATATAGATGGTCAGGTGTGAATATAGATGGTCAGGTGCGAATATAGATGGTCAGGTGTGAGTATAGATGGTCAGGTGTGAATATAGATGGTCAGATGTGAGTGTAGATGGTCAGGGGTGAGTATAGATGGTCAGGTGTGAATATAGATGGTCAGTTGTGAGTATAGATGGTCAGGTGTGAGTCTTGATGGTCAGGTGTGAATATAGATGGTCAGGTGTGAGTATAGATGGTCAGGTGTGAATATAGATGGTCAGGTGTGAGGATAGATGGTCAGGTGTGAATATAGATGGTCAGGTGTGAATATAGATGGCCAGGTGTGAGTATTGATGGTTAGGTGTGAATATAGATGGTCAGGTGTGAGTATAGATGGCCAGGTGTGAGTATAGATGGTCAGGTGTGAATATAGATGGTCAGGTGTGAATATAGATGGCCAGGTGTGAGTATTGATGGTCAGGTGTGAGTATAGATGTTCAGGTGTGAATATAGACGGTCAGGTGTGAGTATAGATGGTCAGGTGTGAATATAGATGGTCAGGAGTGAGTATAGACGGTCAGTTGTGAATATAGATGGTCAGGTGTGAATATAGATGGTCGGGTGTGAGTATAGATGGTCAGTGGTGAGTATAGATTTACCGGTGTGAATTTGGATGGTCAGGTGTGCATATAGATGGTCAGGTGAGAATATAGATGGTCAGATGTGAATATAGATGGTCAGGTGTGAGTATAGATGGTCAGGTGTGAATATCGATGGTCAGGAGTGAATATAGATGGTCAGATGTGTATATAGATGGGCAGGTGTGTATATAGATGGCCAGGTGTGATTAGAGATGGTCAGGTGTGAATATAGATGGTCAGGTGTGAATATAGATGGTCAGGTGTGAGTATAGATGGTCAGGTGTGAATATAGATGGTCAGGAGTGAGTATAGACGGTCAGTTGTGAATATAGATGGTCAGGTGTGAATATAGATGGTCGGGTGTGAGTATAGATGGTCAGTGGTGAGTATAGATTTACCGGTGTGAATTTGGATGGTCAGGTGTGCATATAGATGGTCAGGTGAGAATATAGATGGTCAGATGTGAATATAGATGGTCAGGTGTGAGTATAGATGGTCAGGTGTGAATATCGATGGTCAGGAGTGAATATAGATGGTCCGGTGTGAGTATAGATGGTCAGGTGTGAGTATAGATGGTCAGATGTGTATATAGATGGTCAGGTGTGAGTATAGATGGTCAGGTGTGAGTATAGATGGTCAGGTGTGAATATAGATGGTCAGGTGTGAATATACATGGTCAGGGGTGAATATAGATGGTCAGGGGTGAGTATAGATGGTCAGATGTGTATATAGATGGTCAGGTGTGAATATAGATGGCCAGGTGTGATTAGAGATGGTCAGGTGTGAATATAGATGGTCAGGTGTGAATATAGATGGTCAGGGGTGAGTATAGATGGTCAGATGTGTATATAGATGGGCAGGTGTGAATATAGATGGCCAGGTGTGATTAGAGATGGTCAGGTGTGAATATAGATGGTCAGGTGTGAATATAGATGGTCAGGTGCGAATATAGATGGTCAGGTGTGAGTATAGATGGTCAGGTGTGAATATAGATGGTCAGATGTGAGTGTAGATGGTCAGGGGTGAGTATAGATGGTCAGGTGTGAATATAGATGGTCAGTTGTGAGTATAGATGGTCAGGTGTGAATGTAGATGGTCAGGTGTGAATATAGATGGTCAGGTGTGAGTATAGATGGTCAGGTGTGAATATAGATGGTCAGGTGTGAATATAGATGGTCCGGAGTGAATATAGATGGTCAGGTGAGAATATAGATGGTCAGGTGTGAATATAGATGGTCAGGTGTGAGTATAGATGGTCAGGTGTGAATATAGATGGTCAGGTGTGAATATAGATGGTCAGGTGTGAGTATAGATGGACAGGTGTGAATATAGATGGTCAGGTGTGAGTATAGATGGTCAGGTGTGAATATAGATGGTCAGGGGTGAGTATAGATGGTCAGGCGTGAGTATAGATGGTCAGGTGTGAATATAGATGGTCAGATGTGAATATAGATGGTCAGGTGTGAATATAGATGGTCAGGTGTGAATATAGATGGTCAGATGTGAATATAGATGGTCAGGTGTGAATATAGATGGTCAGGTGTGAATATAGATGGTCAGGGGTGAATATAGATGGTCAAGTGTGAGTATAGATGGTCAGGTGTGAGTATAGATGGTCAGGTGTGAATATAGATGGTCAAGTGTGAGTATAGATGGTCAGGTGTGAGTATAGATGGTCAGGTGTGAATATAGATGGTCAGGGGTGAATATAGATGGTCAGGTGTGAGTATAGATGGTCAGGTGTGAATATAGATGGTCAGGTGTGAATATAGATGGTCAGGTGTGAGTATAGATGGTCAGGTGTGAATATAGATGGTCAGGTGTGAGTATAGATGGTCAGGTGTGAATATAGATGGTCAGGGGTGAATATAGATGGTCAGGTGTGAGTATAGATGGTCAGGTGTGAATATAGATGGTCAGGTGTGAATATAGATGGTCAGGGGTGAGTATAGATGGTCAGGTGTGAATATAGATGGTCAGGTGTGAGTATAGATGGTCAGGTGTGAATATAGATGGTCAGGTGTGAGTATAGATGGTCAGGTGTGAATATAGACGGTCACTGTTGATGTTGTTTGGGAGAATGTTCACTCAGTCCCTCAAACTCTGCCTCTCTGTCTCCCACTCACTCTCCTCCTCCCGTTTGCCCGACCACTCACTGGTTGGAAAGGTGTTAACCCCATATTCCCCTGGAAAGAGTGGCTCTCTGTTGTCCTGCAGGAAAAACTGGACCCGATCGCTTCCTCCATCCATCACGGTGTTGGCTCAGCTGTTCTTCTGTTCATCCGTTCTCCCAATCCTGAACTCTGTGGGTGGTGAAATCTCTGTCTGATCCCTAAAGACTTTCCTCTAACTCTCCCCCCTGTGCAGCCAGTTCTGAGTCTAGCTGAAGAGGGATTCCCCGCCTGGATATTATCCCGCTGGCCAATATCGTAGCCACGGTTTGAGATGGAAATGCATCGATCAGTAATCGCTAAACAGGAAGTTTTTCCCTGTTATTCCAGGGAACGATCCTGTGAAATCCATTTGCGAGCATTCCCGTGGACCCCCCTCAGCTGCTTTCACACCTTGGTCACCGAATGTTGTCCTGGTTCCACTTGTGTAGACTGAATGTTACCCCCCCTGTCTCCATCATCTCTTCCACCACCAACAATTCTCCCTGAAACTGACCAAATGTGTCCTCTGCAGTGTGGCCGACTCCATCTGGAATAAGGTCTGTTGTGTTGCCTCTGGAGCTATTATTTTTCCTTTCCTTCCCCTAACGCTATCTTGTCTCTTTTTACCCCCACCCCCAGCACCCCCAGCACCCCCTATCTTCTCCAATTCTGTCCTTCCTCATCTGAGGCCTGTCCCAGTCCCTGTTTTACACCAATATTTCTTAACTCTTTCGCTGTTATCTGTGTCACGGCCAACTCTTGTTTGAACAATTCTGTCAGTTTGGGGAGACCCAGTGAGTCTCCTCTGCACCCCCAGGATATCCTTTTCTCAAGTCAGGAGACCAAAACTGTCCACAGTAACTCCAGATGTGGCCTCCCCAGCACCTTATACATAACCTCGCTGCTTTTAAACTCCATCCCTCCAGCAACGAAGGACAAAATTCCAGTTGCCTTCTTCATCCCCTGCTGCAAACCAACTCCTTGAGATTCCTGCACAAGGACGCCCAGATCCCTCTGCACAGCTGGGATTTTCCCCATTGAAAGAATAGTCCATCTTGCTGTTGTTCCTGCCATTTCTTGAGATGACATGGAGTGAATCAAAGTGGCTGAGGACTGATATCTGGGTTGCTGGGGCCCACTGGAGGAGGCCAGGAGGGTCATCGGCTCAGCACTCTGGCTGAAGGCTATTGTAGATTAGGTGGATTGGCCAGGCTAAATTCCCCTCAGTGTCCCAAGATGTGTACGAGCGGTGGATTGGCCAGGCTAAATTGCCACTGAGTGTCCCAAAGTGTGTCGATACGGTGGATTGGCTCTGTTAATTTGCCCATTAGTGTCCCAAGATGTGCAGATGAGGTAGATTGGCAATGCTAAATTGTACCTTACTGTCCCAAGATATACAATCAATTTGGATTGGCCATGCTAAATTGCCTTTTAGTGTAGGGCACTGTTTAAAATCTCTGTTTAGTGTAGGGTACTGTTTAAAATCTCTGTTTAGTGTAGGGCACTGTTTAAAATCTCCGTTTAGTGTAGGGTACTGTTTAAAATCTCCGTTTAGTGTAGGGTACTGTTTAAAATCTCTGTTTAGTGTAGGGTACTGTTTAAAATTTCTGTTCAGTGTAGGGTTCTGTTTAAAATCTCTGTTCAGTGTAGGGCACTGTTTAAAATCTCTGTTTAGTGGAGGGTACTGTTTAAAATCTCTGTTTAGTGTAGGACACTGTTTAAAATCCCTGTTTAGTGAAGGGCACTGTTTATAATCTATGTTTAGTGTAGGGCACTGTTTAAAATCTCTGTTTAGTGTAGGATACTGTTTAAAATCTCTGTTTAGTGTAGGGCACTGTTTAAAATCTCTGTTTAGTGTAGGGCACTGTTTAAAATCTCTGTTTAGTGTAGGGTACTGTTTAAAATCTCTGTTTAGATTAGGGTACTGTTTAAAATCTCTGTTTAGTATAGGGCACTGTTTAAAATCTCCGTTTAGTGTAGGGCACTGTTTAAAATCTCTGTTTAGTGTAGGGTTCTGTTTATAATCTCTGTTTAGTGTAGGGCACTGTTTAAAATCTCTGTTTAGTGTAGGGCACTGTTTAAAATCTCTGTTTAGTGTAGGGCACTGTTTAAAATCTCTGTTTAGTGTAGGGCACTGTTTAAAATCTATGTTTAGTGTAGGGCACTGTTTAAAATCTCTGTTTAGTGGAGGGTACTGTTTAAAATCTCTGTTTAGTGTAGGGCACTGTTTAAAATCTCTGTTTAGTGTAGGGCACTGTTTAAAATCTCTGTTTAGTGTAGGGCACTGTTTAAAATCTCTGTTTAGTGTAGGGTACTGTTTAAAATCTCTGTTTAGTGTAGGGCACTGTTTAAAATCTCTGTTTAGTGTAGGGCACTGTTTAAAATCTCTGTTTAGTGGAGGGTACTGTTTAAAATCTCTGTTTAGTGTAGGGCACTGTTTAAAATCTCTGTTTAGTGTAGGGCACTGTTTAAAATCTCTGTTTAGTGTAGGGTACTGTTTAAAATCTCTGTTTAGTGTAGGGCACTGTTTAAAATCTCTGTTTAGTGTAGGGCACTGTTTAAAATCTCTGTTTAGTGTAGGGCACTGTTTAAAATCTCTGTTTAGTGTAGGGCACTGTTTAAAATCTAACACTAAGGCTAACTCTAACCCTAACTCTAATCCTAACCCTAACCTTAAATCTAACCCTAACAGTAACACTAACCCTATCCGTAACTCTAACCCTAACCCTACACCTAACCGTAACTCCAATGCGAACCCGAATCTAGCCCTAACCCTAACCCTATCCCTATCCCTAACCCTATCCATATCCCTAAACCTATCCCTAACCCTAACCCGAACCCTAACTCTAACCCTAAACGTAATCCTAACCCTAACCCTAAGCCTATCCCTAACTCTAATCCTAACCCCAGCCCTAACCCGAAATCTAACCCCAACTCTAACCCAAACCCGAACCCTATCCCTAACCCGAACTCTAATCCTAACCCTCACTCGAATGCTAATCCTAACCGAACCCGAACCCGAACGCTAACTCTAACACTAACCCGAACTCAAACCTAACTCTAACTGTAACTGTTATTCTAACCCTAACGCTATCCCTAACTCTAAACCTAAACCTATCCCGAACTCTAATCCTAACCGTAACCCTAACCCTGACCCGAACCCTATCCCTAACTCTAAACCTAAACCTATCCCGAATTCTAATCCTAACCCTAACCCTAACCCTAACACCAAACCTTAACCCAAATACCAAACCTTAACCCTAACACCAAACCTTAACCCTAACACTAACCCTATAATTAACTCGAAACCCGAACCCTGACCCCAACCATATCCCTAACCCTAATCCCAACCATAACCCTAACCCTAGCCCTAAACCCAATCCTAATCTGAACCATAACCCTAACCTGAACCCAAACCCGAATGCTAAACCCGAACGCTACCATTAACCCTAAACCTGACCTTAACCCGAATCCAAGCCCCGAACACTAATTCGAACCCGAATCGCTAACCATAACAGTAAAACTAACCGTAACCCTCACCCTAATCCCCAACCCTAACCCGAACACCAAAAGCTAACCCTAACACCTAACTCTAACCCGAACCCTAACTCTAACCCGAACCCTAACTCTAACCCGAACCCTAACTCTAACCCGAACACAAAACCCTCACCCTAATCCTAATCCTAACCCTAACCATAATCCAAACACCTAACCCTAACACTAACACCTAATACTAACACGAAGACTAGCCCTAACTCTAATCATAATCAAAACACCTAATCCTAAACTTAACCCTAACCCAAACTCTAATCTTAACCCTAACCCGAACCATAATCCAAACACGTAACCCTAAACCTAACCCTAACCCTCACCCTAACCCGAACCGTAATCTGAACCTGAACTCGAACCCGAACCCTAACTCTTATCCGAAACCTAACCTAACCCTAACTCTAACCCAAACACGAACCTTAACCTATCCCTAACCCTAACCCTATCCCTAACCCTAAAGCTAACTCTAACGCTAACCCTAACTGTAATCTTTACCCTAACTCTAACCCTAAACCGAACCCTAAGTCTAATCCGAACCCTATCCCTAACCCTAACTCGAATCCGAATCCTAACGCTAACCTTAAGTCTAATCCTAACCCTAACCCTAACCCCAACCCTAACTCTAGCCTTAACCCTAACTCAAACCCTAATCATAATACTAACCCTAACACGAACCCGAACTCTAACCCTAAACCTAACCCTAACCCTAACACGAACCCGAACTCTAACCCTAACCCTAAACTGAACTCTAACCCTAACCCTAGCCCTAAACCTAAAGACAGAGACAGACAGAGTAAGAGAGAGAGAGACAGAGTGAGAGAGAGACATAGAGAGAGACAGAGAGGGAGAGGCAGAGGCGGGACAGGAGCTGAACTCGGGCTCAGGGCTCAGGGTTCGGGGTCTGTCCTCGAGGTCAGGGCTCAGGGTTCGGGAGCTGAACTCAGGGTCAGGGTCAGGGTTCAGGAGGGGAACATGGGGTCAGGGGTCAGGGCTCAGGGTTCAGGAGCTGAACTGGGTTCAGATTTTAAACAGTGCCCTACACTAAACAGAGATTTTAAACAGTACCCCACACTAAACATAGATTTTAAACTGTGCCCTACACTAAACAGAGATTTTAAACAGTGCCCTACACTAAACGGAGATTTTAAACAGTGCCCGACACTAAACAGAGATTTTAAACAGTGCCCTACACTAAACAGAGATTTTAAACAGTGCCCTACACTAAACAGAGATTATAAACAGTGCCCTACACTAAACAGAGATTTTAAACCGTGTCCTACACTAAACAGAGATTTTAAACAGTGCCCTACAATAAACAGAGATTTTAAACAGTGCCCTACACTAAACAGAGATTATAAACAGTGCCCTACACTAAACAGAGATTTTAAACAGTGCCCTACACTAAACAGAGATTATAAACAGTGCCCTACACTAAACAGAGATTTTAAACAGTGCCCTACACTAAACAGAGATTTTAAACAGTACCCTTCACTAAACAGAGATTTTAAACAGTGCCCTACACTAAACAGAGATTTTAAACAGTACCCTACACTAAACAGAGATTTTAAACAGTGCCCTACACTAAACAGAGATTTTAAACAGTGCCCTACACTAAACAGAGATTTTAAACAGTGCCCTACACTAAACAGAGATTTTAAACAGTACCCTTCACTAAACAGAGATTTTAAACAGTGCCCAACACTAAACAGAGATTTTAAACAGTGCCCTACACTAAACAGAGATTATAAACAGTGTCCTACACTAAACAGAGATTTTAAACAGTACCCGACACTAAACAGAGATTTTAAACAGTGCCCTACACTAAACAGAGATTATAAACAGTACCCTACACTAAACAGAGATTTTAAACAGTGCCCTACACTAAACAGAGATTTTAAACAGTACCCTACACTAAACAGAGATTTTAAACAGTACCCGACACTAAACAGAGATTTTAAACAGTACCCTACACTAAACAGAGATTTTAAACAGTGCCCTACACTAAACAGAGATTTTAAACAGTGCCGTACACTAAACAGAGATTTTAAACAGTGCCCTACACAAAACAGAGATTTTAAACAGTGCCCTACACTAAACAGAGATTTTAAACAGTACCCGACACTAAACAGAGATTTTAAACAGTGCCCTACACTAAACAGAGATTTTAAACAGTGCCCTACACTAAACAGAGATTTTAAACAGTGCCCTACACTAAACAGAGATTTTAAACAGTACCCTACACTAAACAGAGATTTTAAACAGTGTCCTACACTAAACAGAGATTTTAAACAGTACCCTACACTAAACAGAGATTATAAACAGTGCCCTACACTAAACAGAGATTTTAAACAGTGCCCGACACTAAACAGAGATTTTAAACAGTACCCTATACTAAACGGAGATTTTAAACAGTGCCCGACACTAAACAGAGATTTTAAACAGTACCCTACACTAAACGGAGATTTTAAACTGTGCCCTACACTAAACAGACATTTTAAACAGTGCCCTACACTAAACAGAGATTGTAAACAGTGCCCTACACTAAACAGAGATTTTAAACAGTACCCTACACTAAACAGAGATTTTAAACAGTACCCTACACTGAACAGAGATTTTAAACAGTACCCTACACTAAACGGAGATTTTAAACAGTGCCCTACACTAAACAGAGATTTTAAACAGTGCCCTACACGAAACGGAGATTTTAAACAGTACCCTACACTAAACAGAGATTTTAAACTGTGCCCTACACTAAACAGAGATTTTAAACAGTGCCCTACACTAAACAGAGATTTTAAACAGTGCCCTACACTAAACAGAGATTTTAAACAGTGCCCTACACTAAACCGAGATTTTAAACAGTACCCAACACTGAACGGAGATTTTAAACAGTACCCTACACTAAACCAAGATTTTAAACAGTGCCCTACACTAAACAGAGATTTTAAACAGTGCCCTACACTAAACGGAGATTTTAAACAGTACCCTACACTAAAAAGAGATTTTAAACAGTACCCCTCACTAAACGGAGATTTTAAACAGTACCCTACACTAAACAGAGATTTTAAACAGTCCCCTACACTGAACAGAGATTTTAAACAGTACCCTACACCAAACGGAGATTTTAAACAGTGCCCTACACTAAACAGGGATTTTAAACAGTACCCTACACTAAACAGAGATTTTAAACAGTACCCTACACTAAACGGAGATTTTAAACAGTACCCTACACTAAACAGAGATTTTAAACAGTGCCCTACACTAAACAGAGATTTTAAACAGTGCCCTACACTAAACAGAGATTTTAAACAGTACCCTACACTAAACAGAGATTTTAAACTGTGCCCTACACTAAACAGAGATTTTAAACAGTGCCCTACACTAAACAGAGATTTTAAACAGTGCCCTACACTAAACAGAGATTTTAAACAGTACCCTACACTAAACCGAGATTTTAAACAGTACCCAACACTAAACGGAGATTTTAAACAGTACCCTACACTAAACCAAGATTTTAAACAGTGCCCTACACTAAACAGAGATTTTAAACAGTACCCTACACTAAACGGAGATTTTAAACAGTACCCTACACTAAAAAGAGATTTTAAACAGTACCCTACACTAAACGGAGATTTTAAACAGTGCCCGACACTAAGCAGAGATTTTAAACTGTGCCCTACACTAAACAGAGATTTTAAACAGTACCCTACACTAAACAGAGATTTTAAACAGTGCCCGACACTAAACAGAGATTTTAAACAGTGCCCGACACTAAACAGAGATTTTAAACAGTGCCCTACACTAAACAGAGATTTTAAACAGTGCCCTACACTAAACAGAGATTTTAAACAGTACCCTACACTAAACAGAGATTTTAAACAGTGCCCGACACTAAACAGAGATTTTAAACAGTGTCCGACACTAAACAGAGATTTTAAACAGTACGCTACACTAAACAGAGATTTTAAACAGTGCCCTACACTAAACAGAGATTTTAAACAGTGCCCGACACTAAACAGAGATTTTAAACAGTGCCCTACACTAAACAGAGATTTTAAACAGTGCCCTACACTAAACAGAGATTTTAAACAGTACCCTACACTAAACAGAGATTTTAAACAGTGCCCGACACTAAACAGAGATTTTAAACAGTGTCCGACACTAAACAGAGATTTTAAACAGTACGCTACACTAAACAGAGATTTTAAACAGTGCCCTACACTAAACAGAGATTTTAAACAGTGTCCTACACTAAACAGAGATTTTAAACAGTACGCTACACTAAACAGAGATTTTAAACAGTGCCCTACACTAAACGGAGATTTTAAACAGTGCCCTACACTAAACAGAGATTTTAAACAGTGCCCTACACTAAACAGAGATTTTAAACAGTACGCTACACTAAACAGAGATTTTAAACAGTGTCCGACACTAAACAGAGATTTTAAACAGTACGCTACACTAAACAGAGATTTTAAACAGTGCCCTACACTAAACAGAGATTTTAAACAGTGTCCTACACTAAACAGAGATTTTAAACAGTACGCTACACTAAACAGAGATTTTAAACAGTGCCCTACACTAAACGGAGATTTTAAACAGTGCCCTACACTAAACAGAGATTTTAAACAGTGCCCTACACTAAACAGAGATTTTAAACAGTACGCTACACTAAACAGAGATTTTAAACAGTGTCCTACACTAAACAGAGATTTTAAACAGTGCCCTACACTAAACAGAGATTTTAAACAGTACCCTACACTAAACAGGGATTTTAAACAGTGCCCTACACTAAACAGAGATTTAAAAGCAGGGAGGTTATGTATAAGGTGCTGGGGAGGCCACATCTGGAGTAACTGTGGACAGTTTTGGTCTCCTGACTTGAGAAAAGGATATCCTGGGGGTGCAGAGGAGAGTAAGGGACCCTGAACCCTGACCCCAGTCCCTGAACCCTGACCCCGAGTGCAGACCCCCATCCCTGAACCCTGACCCCGAGTACTGACCCCAGTCCCTGAACCCTGACCCCGAGGACAGACCCCAGTCCCTGAACCCTGACCCCGAGTACTGACCCCAGTCCCTGAACCCTGACCCCGAGTACACACCCCAGTCCCAGAACCCTGACCCCGAGTACTGACCCCAGTCCCTGAACCCTGACCCCGAGTACACACCCCAGTCCCAGAACCCTGACCCCGAGTACAGACCCCAGTCCCAGAACCCTGACCGAGAACAGACCCCAGTCCCTGAACCCTGACCCCGAGTGCAGACCCCAATCCCTGAACCCTGAACCCGAGGACAGACCCCAGTCCCTGAACCCTGACCCCGAGTACAGACCCCAGTCCCTGAACCCTGACCCCGAGTACAGACCCCAGTCCCTGAACCCTGTCCCCGAGTACAGACCCCAGTCCCTGAACCCTGACCCCGAGTACAGACTCCGGTCCCTGAACCCTGACCCCGAGTACAGACCCCAGTCCCGGAACCCTGACCCCGAGTACAGACCCCAGTCCCTGAACCCTGACCCCAAGCACAGACCCCAGTCCCTGAACCCTGACCCCGAGTACAGACCCCAGTCCCTGAACCCTGACCCCGAGTGCAGACCCCAATCCCTGAACCCTGAACCCGAGGACAGACCCCAGTCCCTGAACCCTGACCCCGAGTACAGACCCCAGTCCCTGAACCCTGACCCCGAGTACAGACCCCAGTCCCTGAACCCTGACCCCGAGTACAGACCCCAGTCCCTGAACCCTGACCCCGAGTACAGACCCCAGTCCCTGAACCCTGACCCCGAGTACAGACCCCAGTCCCTGAACCCTGACCCCGAGTACAGACCCCAGTCCCTGAACCCTGACCCCGAGTACAGACCCCAGTCCCTGAACCCTGACCCCGAGTACAGACCCCAGTCCCTGAACCCTGACCCCGAGTACAGACCCCAGTCCCTGAACCCTGACCCCGAGTACAGACTCCGGTCCCTGAACCCTGACCCCGAGTACAGACCCCAGTCCCTGAACTCTGACCCCGAGTACATACCCAAGTCCCTGAACCCTGACCCCGAGTACAGACCCCAGTCCCTGAACCCTGACCCCGAGTACAGACCCCAGTCCCTGAACTCTGACCCCGAGTACAGACCCCAGTCCCTGAACCCTGACCCCGAGTACAGACCCCAGTCCCTGAACCCTGACCCCGAGTACAGACCCCAGTCCCTGAACCCTGACCCCGAGTACAGACCCCAGTCCCTGAACCCTGACCCCGAGTACAGACCCCAGTCCCTGAACCCTGACCCCGAGTACAGACCCCAGTCCCTGAACCCTGACCCCGAGTACAGACTCCAGTCCCTGAACCCTGACCCCGAGTACAGACCCCAGTCCCTGAACCCTGACCCCGAGTACAGACCCCAGTCCCTGAACTCTGACCCCGAGTACAGACCCCAGTCCCTGAACCCTGACCCCGAGTACAGACCCCAGTCCCTGAACCCTGACCCCGAGTACAGACCCCAGTCCCTGAACCCTGACCCCGAGTACAGACCCAAGTCCCTGAACCCTGACCCCGAGTACAGACCCCAGTCCCTGAACCCTGACCCCGAGTACAGACCCCAGCCCCTGAACCCTGACCCCGAGTACAGACCCCAGTCCCTGAACCCTGACCCCGAGTACAGACCCCAGTCCCTGAACCCTGACCCCGAGTACAGACCCCAGTCCCTGAACCCTGACCCCGAGTACAGACCCCAGTCCCTGAACCCTGACCCCGAGTATCGACCCCAGTCCCTGAACCCTGACCCCGAGTACAGACCGCAGTCCCTGAACCCTGACCCCGAGTACAGACTCCAGTCCCTGAACCCTGACCCCGAGTACAGACCCCAGTCCCTGAACCCTGACCCCGAGTACAGACCCCAGTCCCTGAACCCTGACCCCGAATACAGACCCCGGTCCCTGAACCCTGACCCCGAGTACAGACCCCGGTCCCTGAACCCTGACCCCGAGTACAGACCCCAGTCCCTGAACCCTGACCCCGAGTACTGACCCCAGTCCCTGAACCCTGACCCCGAGTATAGACCCCAGTCCCTGAACCCTGACCCCGAGTACAGACCCCAGTCCCTGAACCCTGACCCCGAGTACAGACCCCGGTCCCTGAACCCTGACCCCGAGTACAGACCCCGGTCCCTGAACCCTGACCCCGAGTACAGACCCCAGTCCCTGAACCCTGACCCCGAGTACAGACCCCAGTCCCTGAACCCTGACCCCGAGTACAGACCCCAGTCCCTGAACCCTGACCCCGAGTACAGACCCCAGTCCCTGAACCCTGACCCCGAGTACAGACCCCAGTCCCTGAACCCTGACCCCGAGTACAGACTCCGGTCCCTGAACCCTGACCCCGAGTACAGACCCCAGTCCCGGAACCCTGACCCCGAGTACAGACCCCAGTCCCTGAACCCTGACCCCAAGCACAGACCCCAGTCCCTGAACCCTGACCCCGAGTACAGACCCCAGTCCCTGAACCCTGACCCCGAGTGCAGACCCCAATCCCTGAACCCTGAACCCGAGGACAGACCCCAGTCCCTGAACCCTGACCCCGAGTACAGACCCCAGTCCCTGAACCCTGACCCCGAGTACAGACCCCAGTCCCTGAACCCTGACCCCGAGTACAGACCCCAGTCCCTGAACCCTGACCCCGAGTACAGACCCCAGTCCCTGAACCCTGACCCCGAGTACAGACCCCAGTCCCTGAACCCTGACCCCGAGTACAGACCCCAGTCCCTGAACCCTGACCCCGAGTACAGACCCCAGTCCCTGAACCCTGACCCCGAGTACAGACCCCAGTCCCTGAACCCTGACCCCGAGTACAGACCCCAGTCCCTGAACCCTGACCCCGAGTACAGACTCCGGTCCCTGAACCCTGACCCCGAGTACAGACCCCAGTCCCTGAACTCTGACCCCGAGTACATACCCAAGTCCCTGAACCCTGACCCCGAGTACAGACCCCAGTCCCTGAACCCTGACCCCGAGTACAGACCCCAGTCCCTGAACTCTGACCCCGAGTACAGACCCCAGTCCCTGAACCCTGACCCCGAGTACAGACCCCAGTCCCTGAACCCTGACCCCGAGTACAGACCCCAGTCCCTGAACCCTGACCCCGAGTACAGACCCCAGTCCCTGAACCCTGACCCCGAGTACAGACCCCAGTCCCTGAACCCTGACCCCGAGTACAGACCCCAGTCCCTGAACCCTGACCCCGAGTACAGACTCCAGTCCCTGAACCCTGACCCCGAGTACAGACCCCAGTCCCTGAACCCTGACCCCGAGTACAGACCCCAGTCCCTGAACTCTGACCCCGAGTACAGACCCCAGTCCCTGAACCCTGACCCCGAGTACAGACCCCAGTCCCTGAACCCTGACCCCGAGTACAGACCCCAGTCCCTGAACCCTGACCCCGAGTACAGACCCAAGTCCCTGAACCCTGACCCCGAGTACAGACCCCAGTCCCTGAACCCTGACCCCGAGTACAGACCCCAGCCCCTGAACCCTGACCCCGAGTACAGACCCCAGTCCCTGAACCCTGACCCCGAGTACAGACCCCAGTCCCTGAACCCTGACCCCGAGTACAGACCCCAGTCCCTGAACCCTGACCCCGAGTACAGACCCCAGTCCCTGAACCCTGACCCCGAGTATCGACCCCAGTCCCTGAACCCTGACCCCGAGTACAGACCGCAGTCCCTGAACCCTGACCCCGAGTACAGACTCCAGTCCCTGAACCCTGACCCCGAGTACAGACCCCAGTCCCTGAACCCTGACCCCGAGTACAGACCCCAGTCCCTGAACCCTGACCCCGAATACAGACCCCGGTCCCTGAACCCTGACCCCGAGTACAGACCCCGGTCCCTGAACCCTGACCCCGAGTACAGACCCCAGTCCCTGAACCCTGACCCCGAGTACTGACCCCAGTCCCTGAACCCTGACCCCGAGTATAGACCCCAGTCCCTGAACCCTGACCCCGAGTACAGACCCCAGTCCCTGAACCCTGACCCCGAGTACAGACCCCGGTCCCTGAACCCTGACCCCGAGTACAGACCCCGGTCCCTGAACCCTGACCCCGAGTACAGACCCCAGTCCCTGAACCCTGACCCCGAGTACAGACCCCAGTCCCTGAACCCTGACCCCGAGTACAGACCCCAGTCCCTGAACCCTGACCCCGAGTACAGACCCCAGTCCCTGAACCCTGACCCCGAGTACAGCCCCCAGTCCCTGAACCCTGACCCCGAATACAGACCCCAGTCCCTGAACCCTGACCCCGAGTACAGACCCCAGTCCCTGAACCCTGACCCCGAGCACAGACCCCAGTCCCTGAACCCTGACCCCGAGTACAGACCCCAGTCCCTGAACCCTGACCCCGAGTACAGACCCCAGTCCCTGAACCCTGACCCCGAGTACAGACCCCAGTCCCTGAACCCTGACCCCGAGTACAGACCCCGGTCCCTGAACCCTGACCCCGAGTACAGACCCCAGTCCCTGAACCCTGACCCCGAGTACAGACCCCAGTCCCTGAACCCTGACCCCGAGTACAGACCCCGGTCCCTGAACCCTGACCCCGAGTACAGACCCCAGTCCCTGAACCCTGACCCCGAGTACAGACTCCAGTCCCTGAACCCTGACCCCTGACCCCAAGTACAGTCCCCGAACCCTGAACCCTGACCACTGACCCCAAGTGCAGTCCCCCAACCCTGAACCGTGACCCCTGACCCCAAGTACAGCCCTCCAACCCTGAACCCTGACCCCTGACCCCTGACCCCGAGCACAGTCCTCCAACCCTGAACCCTGAACCCTGACCCCAAGTAAAGTCCCCCAACCCTGAACCGTGACCCCTGACCCCAAGTACAGTCATCCAACCCACAACCCTGACCCCTGACCCCAAGTACAGCCCCCCAACCCTGAACCGTGACCCCTTACCCCAAGTACAGTCCCCCAACCCTGAACCCTGACCCCAAGTACAGTCCCCCAACCCTGAAAGCTGACCCCTGACCCCAAGTACAGCCCCCCAACCCTGAACCGTGAACCCTGACCCCAAGTACAGTCCCCCAACCTTGAACCCTGACCCCAAGTACAGTCCCCCAACCCTGAACCGTGACCCCTGACCCCAAGTACAGTCCCCCAACCCTGAACCGTGACCCCTGACCCCAAGTAAAGTCCTCCAACCCTGAACCCTGACCTCTGACCCCAAGTACAGTCCCCCAACCCTGAACAGTGACCCCTGATCCCAAGTACAGTCCCCCAACCCTGAACGCTGAACCCTGACCCCAAGTACAGTCCCCCAACCCTGAACACTGACCCCTGACCCCAAGTACAGTCCTTCAACCCTGAACCGTGACCCCTGACCCCAAGTACAGACCCCAAACCCTGAACCGTGACCCCTGATCCCAAGTACAGTCGTCCAACCCTGAACCCTGACCCCTGACCCCAAGTACAGACCCCAAACCCTGAACCGTGACCCCTGACCCCAAGTACAGTCGTCCAACCCTGAACCCTGAACCCTGACCCCAGGTACAGTCCCCCAACACTGAACCCTGACCTCTGACCCCCAAGAACAGTCCCCCAACCCTGAACCCTGACACCTGACCCCAATTACAGTCCCCCAACCCTGAACCACGAACCCTGACCCCAAGTAGAGTCCCCCAACCCTGAACCCTGACCCCAAGTACAGTCCACAAACCCTGAACCCTGACCCCAAGTACAGTCCCCCAATCCTGAACCCTGAACTCTGACCCCAAGTTCAGTCACTCAATCCTGAACCCTGACCCCTGACCCCAAGTACAGTCTCCCAACCCTGAACCCCGAACCCTGACCCCAATTACAGTCTCCCAATCCTGAACCCTGACCCCTGACCCCTAGTACAGTCACCCAACCCAGAACCCTGACCCCAAGTACATTCCCCCCATCCTGAACTCTGACCCCAAGTACAGTCGCCCAAACCTGAACCCCGAACCCTGACCCCAAGTACATTCCCCCCATCCTGAACTCTGACCCCAAGTACAGTCCCCCAAACCTGAACCCTGAACTCTGACCACAAATACAGTCCCGCAACCCTGAACCCTGACCCCAAGTACAGTCCCTCAACCCTGAACCCTAAACCCTGACCCCAAGTGCAGTGCCCAACACCTGAACCCTGAACCCTGACCCCGAGTACAGTCCCCCAGCCCTGATGCCTGAACCCTGACCCCAGGTACAGTCCGCCAACCCTGAACCCTGACCTCTGACCCCCAAGAACAGTCCCCCAACCCTGAACCCTGACACCTGACCCCAATTACAGTCCCCCAACCCTGAACCACGAACCCTGACCCCAAGTAGAGTCCCCCAACCCTGAACCCTGACCCCAAGTACAGTCCACAAACCCTGAACCCTGACCCCAAGTACAGTCCCCCAACCCTGAAAACTGACCCCTGAACCCGAGTAAAGTCCCCCAACCTTGAACCCTGACCCCAAGTACAGTCCCCCAACCCTGAACTTTGACCTCTGACCCCAAGTACAGTCCCCCAACCCTGAACTCTGACCCCAAGTACAGTCCCCCAACCCTGAACCCTGAACACTGACCCCAAGTACAGTACCCCAACCCTGAACCACGAACACTGACCCCAAGTAGAGTCCCCCAAACCTGAACCCTGACCCCAAGTACAGTCCCCCAACCCTGAACCCTGACCTCTGACCCCAAGTACAGTCCCCCAACCCTGAACCCTGACCTCTGACCCCAAGTACTGTTCCCCAACCCTGAACTCTGACCCCAAGAACAGTCCCCCAACCCTGAACCCTGAACTCTCACCCCAAGTACAGTCCCTAACCCTGAACCCTGACCCCAAGTACATTCCCCCAACACTGACCCCTGACCCCAAGTACATTCCCCCCTCCCTGAACTCTGACCCCAAGTACAGTCCCCCAACCCTGCACTCTGACCCCAAGTACTGTCCCCCAACCCTGAACTCTGACCCCAATTACAGTCCCACAACCCTGATCCCAGAACTCTGACCCCAAGTACAGTCCCCCACCTCTGAACCCTGACCCCGAGTACAGTCCCCCAACACTGAACCCTGAACCCTGACCCCAAGTACAGTCCCCCAACCCTGAACCCTGACCCCAAGTACAGTCCACCAACCCTGAACTCTGACCCCAACTACAGTCCCCCAACCCTGAACCCTGAACTCTGACCCCAACTACAGTCCCCCAACCCTGAACCCTGAACCCTGACCCCAAGTACAGTCCCCCAACCCTGAACCCTGACCCCGAGTACAGTCCCCCAACACTGAACCCTGAACCCTGACCCCAAGTACAGTCCCCCAACCCTGAACCCTGACCCCAAGTACAGTCCACCAACCCTGAACTCTGACCCCAACTACAGTCCCCCAACCCTGAACCCTGAACTCTGACCCCAACTACAGTCCCCCAACCCTGAACCCTGAACCCTGACCCCAAGTACAGTCCCCCAACCTTGAACCCTGACCCCAAGCACAGACCCCAACCCTGAACCCTGAACCCTGACACCAAGCACAGTCCCCCAGCCCTGAACCCCGAACCATCACCCCAAGTACAGTCCACCAACCCTGAACTCTGACACCAACTACAGTCCCCCAACCCTGAACCCTGAACTCTGACCCCAAGAATAGTCCGCCAACCCTGAACACTGACCCCTGACCCCAAGTAGAGTCCACCAACCCTGAACTCCGAAGCCTGACCCCAACTACAGTCCCCCAACTCTGAACCCTGACTCCTGACCCAAGTACAGCCCCCCAACCCTGAATCCCGAACCCTGAACCAAGTAAAATCCCCCAACCCTGAACCCTGAACTCTGACCACAAGTACAGTCCCCCAACCTGAACCTTCACCCCAAGTACAGTCCCCCAACCCTGAACCCTGAACCCAAGTACAGTCCCCCAACCTGAACCTTCACCCCAAGTACAGTCCCCCAACCCTGAACCCTGAACCCAAGTACAGTCCCCCAACCTGAACCTTCACCCCAAGTACAGTCCCCCAACCTGAACCTTCACCCCAAGTACAGTCCCCCAACCCTGAACCCTGACCCCTGACCCCAAGTACAGTCCCACAACCCTGAATACTGAACTCTGACCCCAAATGCAATTCCCCCAACCCTGAACCCTGACCCCTGACCCAATGTACAGTCCCACAACCCTGAATTCCGAACCCTGACCCCAAGTACAGTCCCCCAACACTAAACCCTGACCCCAAGTACAGTCCCTCAACGATGACCCCTGAACCCTGACCCCAAGTACAGTCCCCCAACACTAAACCCTGACCCCAAGTACAGTCCCTCAACGATGACCCCTGAACCCTGACCCCAAGTACAGTCCCCCAGCCCAGAGCTCTGACCCCAAGTACAGTCTCCCAACCCTGAACCCTGAACCGTGACCACAAGTACAGTCCCCCAACACTGAACCCTGAACTCTGACCCCAAGTACAGTCCCCCAACCCTGAATCCTGAACCCTGACGCCGACTACAGTCCCTCAACCCTGAACCCTGACCCCAAGGACAGTCCCCCACCCCTGAACACTGAACCCTGACAACAAGTTCAGTCCCCCGACCCTGAACCCTGAAATCTGACCCCAAGTACAGGCGCTCAACCCTGAACCCTGACCCCAAGTACAGTCCCCCAACCCTGAACCCCGAACCCTGACCCCAAGTACAGTCCCCCAACCCTGAACCTTGAACCCAAGTACAGTCCCCCAACCCTGAATCCCGATCCCTGACCCCAAGTACTGTCCCCCAACCATGAACCCTGACCGCTGACCCCAAGTACAGTCCCCCAACCATGAACTCTGACCCCAAGTACAGTCCCCCAACCCTGAACCCTGAACACTGACACTAAGTACAGTCCCCCAACCCTGAAACCTGAACACTGACACTAAGTACAATCCCCCAACCCTGAACTCTGACCCCATTTACAGTCCCACAACCCTGATCCCAGAACTCTGACCCCAAGTACAGTCCCCCAGCTGTGAACCCTGACCCCGAGTACAGTCCCCCAACATGAACCCTGAACCCTGACCCCAAGTACAGTCCCCCAACCCTGAACCCTGACCCCAAGTACAGTCCACCAACCCTGAACTCTGACCCCAACTACAGTCCCCCAACCCTGAACCCTGAACCCTGACCCCAAGTACAGTCCCCCAACCCTGAACCCTGACCCCAAGTACAGTCCCCCAACCCTGAACACAGACCCCTGACCCCAAGTACAGTCCCCCAACCCTGAACCCTGAACCGAAGTACAGTCCCCCGACCCCGAAACCCGAACCCTGACCGCAAGTACAGTCCCCCAACCCTGAACCCCGAACCCTGACCCCAAGTACAGTCCCCCACCCTGAACCCTGACCCCAAGTACAGTCCCCAACCCTGAGCACTGACCCCGAGTACAGACACCAACCCTGAACCCTGAACTCTGACCCCAAGAACAGTCCCACAACCCTGAACCATGACCCCAAGCACAGACCCCAACCCTGAACCCGGAACCCTGACCCCAAGTACAGTCCCCCATCCCTGAACCCTGACCCCTGACCCCAAGTACAGTCCCCAACCCTGGACCCTGAACTCTGACCCCAAGTAAAGCCCCGCAACCCTGAACCCTGACCCCTGACCCCAACTACAGTCCCCCAACCCTGGACCCTGACCCCTGACCCCAAGTACAGTCCCCTAACCCTGAACCCCGAACCCTGACACCATGTACAGTCCCCCAAACCTGAACCCTGACCCCTGACCCCAAGTTCAGTCCCCCAACCCTAAACCCTGAACCCTGACCTCAAGTACAGTCCCCCAACACTGAACCCTGACCCCAAGCACAGTCCCCCAACACTAAACCCTGACCCCAAGTACTGTCCCCCAACACTGAACACAGACCCCTGACCCCAAGTACAGTCCCCCAACACTGAACCCTGAACCCTGACCCCAAGTACAGTCCCCCAATCCTGAACCCTGACCCCAAGTACAGTCCCCCAACCCTGAACCCTGACCTCTGACCCCAAGTACAGTCCCCCAACCCTGAACCCTGACCTCTGACCCCAAGTACTGTTCCCCAACCCTGAACTCTGACCCCAAGAACAGTCCCCCAACCCTGAACCCTGAACTCTCACCCCAAGTACAGTCCCTAACCCTGAACCCTGACCCCAAGTACATTCCCCCAACACTGACCCCTGACCCCAAGTACATTCCCCCCTCCCTGAACTCTGACCCCAAGTACAGTCCCCCAACCCTGCACTCTGACCCCAAGTACTGTCCCCCAACCCTGAACTCTGACCCCAATTACAGTCCCACAACCCTGATCCCAGAACTCTGACCCCAAGTACAGTCCCCCACCTCTGAACCCTGACCCCGAGTACAGTCCCCCAACACTGAACCCTGAACCCTGACCCCAAGTACAGTCCCCCAACCCTGAACCCTGACCCCAAGTACAGTCCACCAACCCTGAACTCTGACCCCAACTACAGTCCCCCAACCCTGAACCCTGAACTCTGACCCCAACTACAGTCCCCCAACCCTGAACCCTGAACCCTGACCCCAAGTACAGTCCCCCAACCCTGAACCCTGACCCCGAGTACAGTCCCCCAACACTGAACCCTGAACCCTGACCCCAAGTACAGTCCCCCAACCCTGAACCCTGACCCCAAGTACAGTCCACCAACCCTGAACTCTGACCCCAACTACAGTCCCCCAACCCTGAACCCTGAACTCTGACCCCAACTACAGTCCCCCAACCCTGAACCCTGAACCCTGACCCCAAGTACAGTCCCCCAACCTTGAACCCTGACCCCAAGCACAGACCCCAACCCTGAACCCTGAACCCTGACACCAAGCACAGTCCCCCAGCCCTGAACCCCGAACCATCACCCCAAGTACAGTCCACCAACCCTGAACTCTGACACCAACTACAGTCCCCCAACCCTGAACCCTGAACTCTGACCCCAAGAATAGTCCGCCAACCCTGAACACTGACCCCTGACCCCAAGTAGAGTCCACCAACCCTGAACTCCGAAGCCTGACCCCAACTACAGTCCCCCAACTCTGAACCCTGACTCCTGACCCAAGTACAGCCCCCCAACCCTGAATCCCGAACCCTGAACCAAGTAAAATCCCCCAACCCTGAACCCTGAACTCTGACCACAAGTACAGTCCCCCAACCTGAACCTTCACCCCAAGTACAGTCCCCCAACCCTGAACCCTGAACCCAAGTACAGTCCCCCAACCTGAACCTTCACCCCAAGTACAGTCCCCCAACCCTGAACCCTGAACCCAAGTACAGTCCCCCAACCTGAACCTTCACCCCAAGTACAGTCCCCCAACCTGAACCTTCACCCCAAGTACAGTCCCCCAACCCTGAACCCTGACCCCTGACCCCAAGTACAGTCCCACAACCCTGAATACTGAACTCTGACCCCAAATGCAATTCCCCCAACCCTGAACCCTGACCCCTGACCCAATGTACAGTCCCACAACCCTGAATTCCGAACCCTGACCCCAAGTACAGTCCCCCAACACTAAACCCTGACCCCAAGTACAGTCCCTCAACGATGACCCCTGAACCCTGACCCCAAGTACAGTCCCCCAACACTAAACCCTGACCCCAAGTACAGTCCCTCAACGATGACCCCTGAACCCTGACCCCAAGTACAGTCCCCCAGCCCAGAGCTCTGACCCCAAGTACAGTCTCCCAACCCTGAACCCTGAACCGTGACCACAAGTACAGTCCCCCAACACTGAACCCTGAACTCTGACCCCAAGTACAGTCCCCCAACCCTGAATCCTGAACCCTGACGCCGACTACAGTCCCTCAACCCTGAACCCTGACCCCAAGGACAGTCCCCCACCCCTGAACACTGAACCCTGACAACAAGTTCAGTCCCCCGACCCTGAACCCTGAAATCTGACCCCAAGTACAGGCGCTCAACCCTGAACCCTGACCCCAAGTACAGTCCCCCAACCCTGAACCCCGAACCCTGACCCCAAGTACAGTCCCCCAACCCTGAACCTTGAACCCAAGTACAGTCCCCCAACCCTGAATCCCGATCCCTGACCCCAAGTACTGTCCCCCAACCATGAACCCTGACCGCTGACCCCAAGTACAGTCCCCCAACCATGAACTCTGACCCCAAGTACAGTCCCCCAACCCTGAACCCTGAACACTGACACTAAGTACAGTCCCCCAACCCTGAAACCTGAACACTGACACTAAGTACAATCCCCCAACCCTGAACTCTGACCCCATTTACAGTCCCACAACCCTGATCCCAGAACTCTGACCCCAAGTACAGTCCCCCAGCTGTGAACCCTGACCCCGAGTACAGTCCCCCAACATGAACCCTGAACCCTGACCCCAAGTACAGTCCCCCAACCCTGAACCCTGACCCCAAGTACAGTCCACCAACCCTGAACTCTGACCCCAACTACAGTCCCCCAACCCTGAACCCTGAACCCTGACCCCAAGTACAGTCCCCCAACCCTGAACCCTGACCCCAAGTACAGTCCCCCAACCCTGAACACAGACCCCTGACCCCAAGTACAGTCCCCCAACCCTGAACCCTGAACCGAAGTACAGTCCCCCGACCCCGAAACCCGAACCCTGACCGCAAGTACAGTCCCCCAACCCTGAACCCCGAACCCTGACCCCAAGTACAGTCCCCCACCCTGAACCCTGACCCCAAGTACAGTCCCCAACCCTGAGCACTGACCCCGAGTACAGACACCAACCCTGAACCCTGAACTCTGACCCCAAGAACAGTCCCACAACCCTGAACCATGACCCCAAGCACAGACCCCAACCCTGAACCCGGAACCCTGACCCCAAGTACAGTCCCCCATCCCTGAACCCTGACCCCTGACCCCAAGTACAGTCCCCAACCCTGGACCCTGAACTCTGACCCCAAGTAAAGCCCCGCAACCCTGAACCCTGACCCCTGACCCCAACTACAGTCCCCCAACCCTGGACCCTGACCCCTGACCCCAAGTACAGTCCCCTAACCCTGAACCCCGAACCCTGACACCATGTACAGTCCCCCAAACCTGAACCCTGACCCCTGACCCCAAGTTCAGTCCCCCAACCCTAAACCCTGAACCCTGACCTCAAGTACAGTCCCCCAACACTGAACCCTGACCCCAAGCACAGTCCCCCAACACTAAACCCTGACCCCAAGTACTGTCCCCCAACACTGAACACAGACCCCTGACCCCAAGTACAGTCCCCCAACACTGAACCCTGAACCCTGACCCCAAGTACAGTCCCCCAATCCTGAACCCTGACCCCAAGTACAGTCCACCAACCCTGAACTCTGACCCCAACTACAGTCCCCCAACCCTGAACCCTGAACTCTGACCCCAACTACAGTCCCCCAACCCTGAACCCTGAACCCTGATCCCAAGTACAGTCCCCCAACCCTGAACCCTGACCCCAAGTACAGTCCCCCAACCCTGAACACAGACCCATGACCCCAAGTACAGTCCCCCAACCCTGAACCCCGAACCCTGACCCCAAGAACAGTCCCCCAACCTTGAACCCTGACCCCAAGCACAGACCCCAACCCTGAACCCTGAACCCTGACACCAAGCACAGTCCCCCAGCCCTGAACCCCGAACCCTCACCCCAAGTACAGTCCACCAACCCTGAACTCTGACACCAAATACAGTCCCCCAACCCTGAACCCTGAACTCTGACCCCAAGAATAGTCCGCCAACCCTGAACACTGACCCCTGACCCCAAGTAGAGTCCACCAACCCTGAACTCCGAAGCCTGACCCCAACTACAGTCCCCCAACTCTGAACCCTGACCCCTGACCCCAAGTACAGCCCCCCAACCCTGAATCCCGAACCCTGAACCAAGTAAAATCCCCCAACCCTGTATCCTGAACCCTGAACTCTGACCACAAGTACAGTCCCCCAACCCTGAACCCCGAACCCTGAACCCAAGTACAGTCCCCCAACCCTGAACCCTGACCCCAAGTACAGTCCCCCAACCTGAACCTTCACCCCAAGTACAGTCCCCCAACCCTGAACCCTGACCCCTGACCCCAAGTACAGTCCCACAACCCTGAATACTGAACTCTGACCCCAAATGCAATTCCCCCAACCCTGAACCCTGACCCCTGACCCAAAGTACAGTCCCACAACCCTGAATTCCGAACCCTGACCCCAAGTACAGTCCCCCAACACTAAACCCTGACCCCAAGTACAGTCCCTCAACGATGAACCCTGAACCCTGACCCCAAGTACAGTCCCCCAGCCCAGAGCTCTGACTCCAAGTACAGTCTCCCAACCCTGAACCCTGAACCGTGACCACAAGTACAGTCCCCCAACACTGAACCCTGAACTCTGACCCCAAGTACAGTCCCCCAACCCTGAATCCTGAACCCTGACGCCGACTACAGTCCCTCAACCCTGAACCCTGACCCCAAGGACAGTCCCCCACCCCTGAACACTGAACCCTGACAACAAGTTCAGTCCCCCGACCCTGAACCCTGAAATCTGACCCCAAGTACAGGCGCTCAACCCTGAACCCTGACCCCAAGTACAGTCCCCCAACCCTGAACCCCGAACCCTGACCCCAAGTACAGTACCCCAACCCTTAACCATGACCCCTGACCCCAAGTACAGTCCCCCAACCCTGAACTCTGACCCCAAGTACAGTCCCCCAACCCTGAACATTGACCCCAAGTACAGTCCCCCAACCCTGAACCCTGACCCCGAGTACAGTCCCACAACACTGAACCCTGAACCCTGACACCAAGTACAGTCCCCCAACAGTGAACGCTGAAACCTGACTCCAAGTACAGTCCCCCAACCCTGAACCCTGACCCCAAGTACAGTCACATAACCATGATCCCTGAACCCTGAATCCGAGTACAGTCCCACAACCTTGAACCCTGACCCCTGACCCCCAGTACAGTCCCCCAACACTGAACCCTGACCCCTGACCCCAAGTACAGTCCCCCAAACCTGAACCCCGAACCCTGACCTCAAGTACAGTCCCTCAACCCTGAACCCTGACCCCAAGTACAGTCCCCCAACCCTGAACCCCGAACCCTGACCCCAAGTACAGTACCCCAACCCTTAACCATGACCCCTGACCCCAAGTACAGTCCCCCAACCCTGAACTCTGACCCCAAGTACAGTCCCCCAACCCTGAACATTGACCCCAAGTACAGTCCCCCAACCCTGAACCCTGACCCCGAGTACAGTCCCACAACACTGAACCCTGAACCCTGACACCAAGTACAGTCCCCCAACAGTGAACGCTGAAACCTGACTCCAAGTACAGTCCCCCAACCCTGAACCCTGACCCCAAGTACAGTCACATAACCATGATCCCTGAACCCTGAATCCGAGTACAGTCCCACAACCTTGAACCCTGACCCCTGACCCCCAGTACAGTCCCCCAACACTGAACCCTGACCCCTGACCCCAAGTACAGTCCCCCAAACCTGAACCCCGAACCCTGACCTCAAGTACAGTCCCTCAACCCTGAACCCTGACCCCTGATCCCGAGTACAGTCCCCAACCCTGAACCCTGAACTCCGACCATATGTAATGTCCCCCAACCCTGAAACCTGACCCCTGACCCCAAGTACAGTCCCCCAACCCTGAACTCTGACCCCAGGTACAGTCCCCAACCCTGAACCCTGACCCCAAGTACAGTCCCCCAAACCTGAACCCGGAACTCTGATCCCAAGAACTGTCCCTCAACTCTGAACCCTGACCCCAAGTACAGTCCCCAAACCCTGAACCCTGAACTCTGATCCCAAGTACAGTCCCCCAACCCTGAATGCTGAACCCTGACGCCGACTACAGTCCCTCAACCCTGAACCCTGACCCCAAGGACAGTCCCCCAACCCTGAACCCCGAACCCTGACCCCAAGAACTGTCCCTCAACTCTGAACCCTGACCCCAAGTACAGTCCCCAAACCCTGAACCCTGAACTCTGACCCCAAGTACAGTCCCCCAACCCTGGACCCTGACCCCAAGTACAGTCCCCCAACACTGAACCCCGAACCCTGACCCCATGTACAGTCCCCAGCCCTGAACGCTGACCCCTGACCCCGCGTCTCCGTGTCTCTCTGTCTCTGCATCTCAGCGTCTGTCATCTCTGGCTCTCAGAGTCTCTGCGTCTCAGAGTCTCTAGGTCTCAGCGTCTCTGCATCTCTGGTTCTCAATGCCTCTGCATCTCTGTGTCTCTGTGTTACATTGTCTCTGCCTCTCAGGGTCTCAGCATCTCTGCCTCTCAGGGTCTCTATGCCTTTGCGTCTCAGAGTCTCTGCGTCTCAGAGTCTCTGCGTCTCTGCGTCTCTGAGTCTCTGGGTCTCAGTGCCTCTGTGTCTCTGCATCTCAGCGTCTGTGCATCTCTGGCTCCCAGTGTCTCTGCGTCTCTGTGTCTCAGAGTGTCTGCGTCTCAGAGTCTCTAGGTCTCAGTGTCTATGCGTCTCTGGGTCTCAGTGTCTCTGGCTCTCAGTGTCCCTGCGTCTCTGCGTCTCAGAGTCTCTGCATCTCTGAGTCTCTGTGTCTCAGAGTCTCTGTGTCTCTGCGTCTCAGTGCCTCTGCGTCTCTGAGTCTCTGGGACTAAGTGTCTCTGCATCTCAGGGTCTCTGCGTCTCAGAGATCTGCATTTCTGAGTCTCTGTGTCTCTGCGTCTGTGGATCTTTGCGTCCCTGCGTCTCTGGGTCTCAGTGTCTCTGCGTCTCAGTGTCCCTGCGTCTCAGCGTCTCTGCATCCCAGCGTCTCTGCGTCTCAGTGTCTCTGGGTCTCAGTGTCTCTGCCTCTCAGGGTCTCAGCATCTCTGCGTCTCAGGGTCTCTATGCCTCTGAGTCTCAGAGTCTCTGCGTCTCAGAGTCTCAGAGTCTCTGCGTCTCTGAGTCTCTGGGTCTCAGTGTCTCTGCGTCTCAGTGTCCCTGTGTCTCAGCGTCTCTGCATCCCAGCGTCTCTGCGTCTCAGTGTCTCTGCGTCTCAGGTTCTCTGCGTCTCTGTGTCTCTGGGTCTCAGTGTCTCTGCCTCTCAGGGTCTCAGCATCTCTGCGTCTCAGGGTCTCTATGCCTCTGCGTCTCAGAGTCTCTGCGTCTCAGAGTCTCAGTGTCTCTGCGTCTCTGCGTCTCAGAGTGTCTGCGTCTCAGAGTGTCTGCCTCTCAGTGTCTCCGCGTTTCTGCGTCTCAGAGTCTCTGCGTCTCAGAGTCTCTGGGTCTCAGTGTCTCTGCATCACAGAGTCTCTGCGTCTCAGAGTCTCTGCGTCTCAGAGTCTCTGGGTCTCAGTGTCTCTGTGTCTCTGCGTCTCAGAATCTCTGCGTCTCAGAGTCTCTGCGTCTCAGAGTCTCTGCGTCTCAGAGTCTCTGGGTCTCAGTGTCTCTGCATCTCTGCGTCTCAGAGCCTCTGCGTCTCAGAGTCTCTGGGTCTCAGTGTCTCTGTGTCTCTGTGTCTCTGCGTCTAAGAATCTCTGCGTCTCAGAGTCTCTGCGTCTCAGAGTCTCTGCGTCTCAGTGTCTCTGCGTCTCTGCCTCTCAGTGTGTCTGCGTCTCAGAGTCTCTGGGTCTCAGTGTCTCTGCGTCTCTGCGTCTCAGCGTGTCTGCGTCTCAGAGTCTCTGGCTCTCAGTGTCTCCGCGTCTCTGCGTCTCAGAGTCTCTGCGTCTCAGTGTCTCTGCGTCTCTGCGTCTCAGAGTGTCTGCGTCTCAGTGTATCTGCATCTCTGCGTCTCAGAGTTTCTGGTTCTCAGTGTCTTTGCGTCTCAGAGTCTCTACGTCTCAGAGTCTCTGGGTCTCAGTGTATCTGCATCACTGCGTCTCAGAGTCTCTGGGTCTCAGTGTCTCTGCGTCTCTGCCTCTCAGAGTGTCTGCGTCTCAGAGTCTCTGCGTCTCAGAGTCTCTGCGTCTCAGTGTCTCTGCGTCTCTGGGTCTCAGTGTCCCTGCGTCTCAGTGTCCCTGCGTCTCAGCGTCTCTGCGTCTCAGCGTCTCTGCATCTCAGTGTCTCTGCGTCTCAGCGTCTCTGCGTCTCAGTGTCTCTGCATCTCAGTGTCACTGCGTCTCAGTGTCTCTGCATCTCTGCGTCTCAGGGTCTCTATGCCTCTGCGTCTCAGAGTCTCTGCGTCTCAGAGTCTCTGGGTCTCAGTGTCTCTGCGTCTCTGCGTCTCAGAGTCTCTGCGTCTCAGAGTCTCTGGGACTCAGTGTCTCTGCGTCTCAGATTCTCAGCGTCTCAGAGTCTCAGTGTCTCAGAGTCTCAGCATCTCAGATTCTCTACGTCTCAGAGTCTCTGCGTCTCTGCGTCTCAGATTCTCTGTGTCTCCGACTCTCACCGCCTCAGCGTCTCTGCGTCTCAGAATCTCTGCGTCTCAGAATCTCTGCGTCTCAGAATCGCTGTGTCTCAGAGTCAATGCATGTCAGAGTTTTTGCGTCTCAGGGTCTCTGGGTCTCAGAGTCTCTGGGTCTCGTTGTCTCTGCGTCTCTGTGTCACAGAGTCTCTGTGTCTCTGTGTCTCTGCGTCTCAGGGTCTCTGCGTCTCAGAGTCTCTGCGTCTCATTTTCTCTGCGTCTCAGTGTCTCTGTGTCTCTGCATCTCAGCGTCTGTGCATCTCTGGCTCTCAGTGTCTCTGCGTCTCTGCGTCTCAGAGTCTCTGGGTCTCAGTGTCTCTGCATCGTTGCGTCTCAGAGTCTCTGGGTCTCAGTGTCTCTGCGTCTCTGCCTCTCTGCGTCTGCAGGGAGACTTAGATAGGTTGCAGAGCTGGGCCGAGAGGTGGCGGATGGAATTTAATGCGGAGAAGTGTGAGGTAATTCACTTTGGTAGGAGCAACAGATGTGTCGAGTATAGGGCTAACGGGAGGACTTTGAATAGTGTGGATGAACAGAGGGATCTAGGTGTGTGTGTACATAGATCCCTGAAAGTTGGGAATCAAGTAGATAAGGTTGTCAAGAAGGCATACGGTGTCTTGGCGTTTATTGGTAGGGGGATTGAATTTAGGAGTCGCAGCGTCATGTTGCAACTGTACACTACTCTAGTGCGGCCGCACTTGGAGTATTGTGTGCAGTTCTGGTCCCCGCATTACAAGAAGGATGTGGAGGCGTTGGAGAGGGTGCAGAGGAGGTTTACTAGGATGTTGCCTGGTATGGTGGGGAGGTCCTATGAGGAGAGACTGAGGGATCTAGGGTTGTTTTCGTTGGGAAGAAGGCGGCTAAGAGGGGATCTTATTGAAACATATAAGATGATTAGGGGTTTAGATAGGGTGGATAGTGATAGCCTTTTTCCTCGGATGGAGAAAGCTAGCACGAGGGGGCATGACTTTAAATTAAGGGGGGGTAGCTACAGGACGGATGTCAGGGGTAGGTTCTTTACCCAGCGGGTGGTGAGGGATTGGAATGCCCTGCCTGCTGCAGTTGTAGATGCGTCTAGTTTGGGGGCGTTTAAGAGATCTCTGGATAGGTTTATGGATGAAAAGGGATTGGTATAGGCTAGTGGGTCATTGTTTTTGTAACTGGTCGGCGCAACATCGTGGGCCGAAGGGCCTGTTCTGCGCTGTAATGTTCTATGTTCTATGTTCTATGTTCTCAGAGTGTCTGCGTCTCAGAGTCTCTGGGTCTCAGTGTCTCTGCGTCTCTGCGTCTCAGAGTGCCTGCGTCTCAGAGTCTCTGGCTCTCAGTGTCTCCGCGTCTCTGCGTCTCAGAGTCTCTGCGTCTCAGAATCTCTGTGTCTCAGAGTCTCTGCGTCTCAGAGTCTCTGCGTCTCAGTGTCTCTGCATCTCTGCGTCTCAGAGTGTCTGTGTTTCAGAGTCTATGGGTCTCAGTGTATCTGCATCTCTGCGTCTCAGAGTTTCTGGGTCTCAGTGTCTCTCCGTCTCTGCCTCTCAGTGTGTCTGCATCTCAGAGTCTCTGGGTCTCATGTCTTTGCGTCTCAGAGTCTCTACGTCTCAGAGTCTCTGGGTCTCAGTGTCTCTGCGTCTCTGGGTCTCAGTGTCTCTGCGTCTCAGTGTCCCTGCGTCTCAGGGTTTCTGCGTCTCTGTGTGATGCAGAGACCCTGAGACGCAGAGACGCTGAGACCCTGAGATGCAGAGACACTGAGACCCAGAGACGCCGAGACCCTGAGACGCAGAGACCCTGAGATGCAGAGACGCAGCGACACTGAGACGCAGAGACGCAGAGACACTGAGACCCAGAGACACTGAGACCCAGAAATGCAGAGACGCAGAGACACTGAGACGCAGAGACACTGAGACGCAGAGACACTGAGACGCAGAGACACTGAGACGCAGAGACTCTGAGACGCAGAGACGCTGAGACGCAGAGACTCTGAGATGCAGAGACACAGAGACACTGAGACGCAGAGACACAGAGACACTGAGACGCAGAGACACTGAGACGCAGAGACACTGAGACGCTGAGACGCAGAGACTCTGAGATGCAGAGACACAGAGACACTGAGACGCAGAGACACAGAGACACTGAGACGCAGAGACACTGAGACGCAGAGACACTGAGACACTGAGACCCAGAGACGCAGACACTGAGACGCAGAGACACTGAGACTCAGAAACACTGAGTCGCAGAGACTCTGAGATGCAGAGAAACTGAGACCCAGAGACGCAGAGGCGGAGAGACCCTGAGACGCAGAGGTGCAGAGACCCTGAGACGCAGATAGGCAGAGACGCAGAGACACTGAGACCCAGAGACGCAGAGATGCAGAGACCCTGAGATGCAGATAGGCAGAGACGCAGAGACACTGAGACCCAGAGACGCAGAGATGCAGAGACCCTGAGACGCAGATAGGCAGAGACGCAGAGACACTGAGACCCAGAGACGCAGAGATGCAGAGACCCTGAGATGCAGCGACGCAGAGACGCAGGGAAACTGAGAAGCAGAGACTCTGCGACACAGAGACGCAGAGACGCAGTGACACAGAGACCCAGAGCCACTGAGAGGCACAGACTCTGAGAAGCAGAGACGCAGAGACTCTGAGGTGCAGACACTCTGAGACGCAGAGACCCTGAGACGCTGAGACCCTGAGATGCAGAGAAACTGAGACACTGAGACCCAGAGACGCAGAGAAACTGAGACGCAGAGACACTGAGAGACACAGACACTGAGAAGCAGAGACGCAGAGACTCTGAGACGCTGAGACGCAGAGACCCTGGGACCCACAGACGAAGAGACACAGAGACGCAGAGAGACTGAGACGCAGAGACGCAGAGACCCTGAGACGCAGACACCCGAGACGCAGAGACACTGAGACGCAAGACTCTGAGACGCAGAGACCCTGAGACCCAGAAACGCAGAAGCGCAGAGATGCAGAGACACTGAGAGCAGAGACATTGAGACCCAGAGACGCAGAGACGCAGCGACCCAGAGACTCTGAGACGCAGAGACGCAGAGACGAAGAGACACTGAGACACTGAGACGCAGAGACCCTGAGACGCAGAGACACTGAGACGCAGAGGCACAGAGACACTGAGGAGCAGAGACACTGAGACTCAGAGACACAGAGACACAGAAACTCAGAGACTCTGAGACGCAGAGGCTTAGAGACTCTGAGACGCAGAGACACAGAGTCCCAGAGACGCAGAGACACTGAGGAGCAGAGACACTGAGACCCAGAGACACAGAGACTCAGAGACGCAGATATGTAGAGACCCTGAGACGCAGATACGCAGAGACGCAGAGACACTGAGTCCCAGAGACACTGAGATGCAGAGACTGTGAGACGCAGAGACTCTGAGACACAGGGACACAGAGACACTGAGACGCAGAGAGGCAGAGACGAAGAGAGGCAGAGAACCTGAGGCGCAGAGACGCAGTGACGCAGAGACACTGAGACATAGAGAAGCAGAGACGTAAAGACCCTGAGACGCAGACTCACTGAGACCCAGAGACGCAGTGACGCAGAGACACTGAGACATAGAGACGCAGAGACACAGAGACCCTGAGACGCAGACACACTGAGACCCAGAGAGGCAGATACTCAGAGACCCTGAGACGCAGAGACGCAGAGACCCTGAGACGCAGAGTATCTGAGATGCGGAGACTCTGAGACGCAGAGACCCTGAGACGCAGAGACACTGAGTCCAGGGGCGCAACGACGCAGAGACACTGAGACGCAGAGACACTGAGTCCAGGAGACACAAAAACACTGAGATACAGAGATGCAGAAATGCAGAGACACTGAGATGCAGAGACGCTGAGACGGAGAGACTCTGAGATGCAGAGATGCAGAGACACTGAGACACAGAGACACTGAGACGTAGAGACCATGAGATGCAGAAACACTGAGACCCAGAGACGCAGAGGCTCTGAGACGCAGAGACACACAGAGACTCTGAGACGCAGAGACCCTGAGACCCAGAGACACAGAGATGCAGGGAGGCAGAGACCATGATACCCAGAGACTCTGAGACGCAGAGACACTGAGATCCAGAGATGCAGAGACGCAGAGACACTTAGACGCAGAGACACAAGACGCAGAGACACTGAGACGCAGAAACGCAAGACGCAGAGACACTGAGACGCAGAGACTCTGAGACTCTGCAACCCAGAGACGCAGAGACACAGAGACACTGAGACCCTAAGACACAGAGACGCAGAGACACAGAGGCGCAGATACGCAGAGACGCAGAGACACTGAGAACCAGAGACGCCGTGACACTGAGACCCAGAGATGCAGTGACGCAGAGACACTGAGACGCAGAGACTCTGAGACACCGCAACCCAGAGACGCAGAGATGTAGAGACACTGAGACCCTGAGACGCAGAGACACAGAGTCGCAGATACGCAGAGACACAGTGACACTGAGACCCAGAGACGCAGAGACACTGAGACGCAGAGACTCAGAGACGCAGAGACACTGAGACGCAGAGACCCTGAGACGAAGAGACACTGAGACACAGAGACACTGAGACCCAGAGATGCAGAGACTGTGAGACGCAGAAAATCTGAGACACAGAGACGTTGAGACACTGAGACCCAGAGACTCTGAGACACAGAGACGCAGAGACGCAGAGAGGCAGAGACCATGAGACGAAGAGCCTCTGAGACGCGTAGACGCTGAGATCCAGAGACGCAGAGACCCAGAGACGCAGAGACGCAGAGACACTGAGACGCAGAGACACTGAGAGGCAGAGACACTGAGACGCAGAGACCCTGAGACGCTGAGACGCAGAGACTCTGAGATGCAGAGATATTGAGACGCAGAGATACTGAGACCCAGAGACTCTGAGACGCAGAGACACTGAGACGCAGACACTCAGAGACGCAGAGACACTGAGACGCAGAGACTCAGAGACGCAGAGACACTGAGACGCAGAGACCCTGAGACTCAGAGACACTGAGACGCAGAGACACTGAGACCCAGGGACGCAGAGACACAGATACTCAGAGACCCTGAGACACTGAGACTCAGACAATCTGAGACCATCGACACAGAGACGCAGAGACTCTGAGACGCTGAGACGCAGAGACACTGAGACGCAGAGACAATGAGACGCAGAGATGCAGTGACACTGAGATGCAGAGACAAAGGTACGCTGAGACTCAGAGACGCTGAGACACTGAGACATTGAGACGCAAAGATGCAGAGACGCAGTGACACTGAGACGCAGAGACGCTGAGACGCAGAGACGCAGAGACTCTGAGACGCAGAGACTCTGAGACGCAGAGACTCTGAGACGCAGAGACGCTGAGACGCAGAGACTCTGAGACGCAGAGACGCTGAGACGCAGAGACGCTGAGACGCAGAGACTCTGAGACGCAGAGATTCTGAGACTTAGAGACACTGAGACACTGAGACACAGAGATGCAGAGGACACTGAGACGCAGAGACACTGAGACGCAGAGACACTGAGACGCAGAGACACTGGGACGCAGAGACAACGAGACGCAGAGATGCAGAGACGCAGTGACACTGAGACGCAGAGACTATGAGACGCAAAGACGCAGAGACACTGAGGCGCTGAGACGGAGAGACGCAGAGACACTGAGACGCAGAGACGCAGAGACACTGAGACGCAGCGATGTTGAGGCGCACAGACGCTGAGACGAAGAGACGCAGAGACTCTGAGACGGAGATGCGCAGAAATGCTGAGACGCTGAGACGCAAAGACGCAGAGACACTGAGACGCAGAGACACTGAGACGCAGAGAGGCTGAGACGCAGAGACACTGAGACGCAGAGAAAAGAGACGCAGAGATTCTGAGACGCAGATACGCTGAGACACTGAGACATAGAGACGCAAAGACGCAAAAACACTGCGACGCAGAGACACAGAGGAGCAGATACGCAGAGACGCTGAGACGCAGAGACGCAGAGACGCCGAGACATTGAGACGCAGAGACGCAGAGACACTGAGACGCAGAGACACTGAGAAGCAGAGACACTGAGACGCAGAGACGCAGAGACGCAGATACACTGAGACGCAGAGACTCAGAGACGCAGAGACACAGAGACGCAGAGACTCTGAGACGCTGAGACGCAGAGATTCTGAGACGCAAAGACTCTGAGATGCAGAGACTCTGAGACGCAGAGACTGTGATACGCAGAGACTCTGAGACGCAGAGACTGTGATACGCAGAGACTCTGAGACACAGAGACGCAGCGACGCAGAGATGCAGCGACACTGAGACGCAGAGACACTGAGATGCAGAGACACGGGGACGCAGAGACGCAGAGACGCTGAGACTCAGACGCTGAAACGCAGAGACGCTAGGACGCAGAGACCGTGATACGCAGAGACTCTGAGACACAGAGACCGTGATATGCAGAGACTCTGAGACACAGAGGCTGTGATACGCAGAGGCTCTGAGACGCAGAGACTCTGAGACACAGAGACTGTGATACGCAGAGGCTCTGAGACGCAGAGACTCTGAGACACAGAGACTGTGATACGCAGAGACTCTGAGACGCAGAGACTCTGAGACACAGAGACTGTGATACGCAGAGACTCTGAGACACAGAGACTGTGATACGCAGAGACTCTGAGACACAGAGACTCTGAAATGCAGAGACTCTGAGACACAGAGACTCTGAGACGCAGAGACTCTGAGACACAGAGACTGTGATACGCAGAGACTCTGGGACACAAAGACTCTGAGACGCAGAGACTCTGAGACACTGATACGCTGAGACGCAGAGACGCAGAGACTCTGAGACACTGAGACGCTGAGATGCAGAGAAACTGAGACGCAAAGACGCTGAGACGCAGAGATGCAGAGACAATGAGACGCAGAGACTCTGAGACGCAGAGTCCTGAGACGCTGTGACGCAGAGACTGTGAGACGCAGAGCCACTGAGGCACAGAGACTCAGAGACGCAGAGTCCCTGAGACGCAGAGATTCTGAGACGCAAAGACTCTGAGACGCAGAGACTCTGAGACGCAGAGATGCTGACACGCAGAGACTCAGGTTGGACTAAAACCTAGTGTTGTCAGACTTTTTACTGTGTTTACGCCAGTCCAACGCCGGCATACCCACATTGAGACTCGGAGACACAGGGAGGCTGAGATGCAGAGACTCTGAGACTCTGAGACTCTGAGACGCAGAGACGCTGAGACTTAGAGACTCTGAGACGCTGAAACGCAGAGACGCTAAGACGCAGAGACCGTGATTCGCAGAGACTCTGAGACACAGAGACTCTGAGACACAGAGACTCTGAGATACAGAGACTGTGAGACACAGAGACTCTGAGACACAGAGACTGTGATACGCAGAGGCTCTGAGACACAGAGACTCTGAGACACAGAGACTGTGAGACACAGAGACTGTGAGACACAGAGACTGTGAGACACAGAGACTGTGATACGCAGAGGCTCTGAGACACAGAGACTCTGAGACGCAGAGACCGTGATACGCAGAGACTCTGAGACACAGAGACTCTGAGACACAGAGACTCTGAGACACAGAGACTGTGATACGCAGAGACTCTGAGACACAGAGACTGTGATACGCAGAGACTCTGAGACACAGAGACTGTGATACGCAGAGACTCTGAGACACAGAGACTCTGAGACACAGAGACTCTGAGACACAGAGACTGTGATACGCAGAGACTCTGAGACGGAGAGACTCTGAGACCCCAAGACTCGGAGACACAGAGACTGTGATACGCAGAGACGCCGAGACTCTGAGACGCAGAGACTCTGAGACGCAAGGAGACTGAAACACAGAGAGTCTGAGACGCAGAGACGCTGAGATGCAGAGATGCTGAAACGCAGAGACACTGAGAACACGAGACTCTGAGACGCTGAGATGCAGAGACACAGAGATGCAGAGACTCTGAGACGCAGAGACGCTGAGACGAAGAGACGCAGAGACACTGAGACGCAGAGACGCAGAGACACTGAGACGCAGAGACTCTGAGACGGAGATGCACAGAAACGCTGAGACGCGGAGACTCTGAGACACAGAGACGCAGAGACGCAGAGACGCAGAGACACTGAGATGCAGAGACACTGAGACGCAGAGACTCTGAGACGGAGAGACGCTGAGACGGAGATGCCCAGGAACGCTGAGACGCAGAGACGGAGAGGCACTGAGACGCGGAGACTCTGAGACACAAAGACGCAGAGACGCAGAGACGCAGAGACTCTGAGACGCAGGGAGACTGAAACACAGAGAGTCTGAGACGCAGAGACTCTGAGACGCAGTGACACAGAGACGCAGGGAGACTGAAACACAGAGAGTCTGAGACGCAGAGACGCTGAGATGCAGAGATGCTGAAACGCAGAGACACTGAGAACACGAGACTCTGAGACGCTGAGACGAAGAGACGCAGAGACACTGAGACGCAGAGACTCTGAGACGGAGATGCACAGAAACGCTGAGACGCTGAGACGCAGAGACTCAGAGACTCTGAGACGCTGAAACGCAGAGACGCTAAGACGCAGAGACCGTGATTCGCAGAGACTCTGAGACGCAGAGACACAGAGACGCAGAGACGCTGATAGGCAGAGACGCAGAGATGCAGAGATGCAGAGACGCTGAGACGGAGATGCCCAGGAATGCTGAGACGCTGAGACGCAGAGACGGAGAGGCACTGAGACGCAGAGACTCTGAGACACAAAGACACTGAGATGGAGATGAGCAGAAACGCTGAACGCTGAGACGCAGAGACGCAGAGACGCTGAGACACTGAGGCGCAGAGACTCTGAGACGCAGAGACACTGAGACGCAGAGACACTGAGACGCAGAGTCACTGAGACGCAGAGAATCTGAGACGCAGAGACTATGAGACGCAGAGACTCTGAGACGCAGAGACTCTGAGAGGCAGAGACACTGAGACGCAGAGACACTGAGACGCAGAGAATCTGAGACGCAGAGACGCTGAGACGCAGAGACGCTGAGACGCAGAGACGCTGAGACGCAGAGACGCAGAGACACTGAGACGCAGAGACACAGAGACACTGAGACACTGAGACGCAGACACTGAGACGCAGAGACGCAGAGACACTGAGACGCAGAGACTATGAGACGCAGAGACTATGAGACGCAGAGACTCTGAGACGCAGAGACACTGAGACACTGAGACGCAGAGACTATGAGACGCAGAGACTCTGAGACGCAGAGACACTGAGACGCAGAGACTATGAGACGCAGAGACTCTGAGACGCAGAGACACTGAGACGCAGAGACACTGAGACACTGAGACGCAGAGACACTGAGACACAGAGACTATGAGACGCAGAGACTCTGAGACGCAGAGACGCAGAGACTCTGAGACACTGAGACGCAGAGACGCAGAGACTCTGAGACACTGAGACGCAGAGACACTGAGACACAGAGACTATGAGACGCAGAGACGCAGAGACACAGAGACGCAGAGACACTGAGACGCAGAGACTCTGAGACGCAGAGACACAGAGACGCAGAGACGCAGAGACGCAGAGACGCAGAGACACTGAGACGCAGAGACTATGAGACGCAGAGACACTGAGACGCAGAGACACTGAGACGCAGAGACTATGAGACTCTGAGACGCAGAGACTCTGAGACGCAGAGACACTGAGACGCAGAGACTATGAGACGCAGAGACACTGAGACGCAGAGACACTGAGACGCAGAGACTATGAGACGCAGAGACACTGAGACGCAGAGACACTGAGACGCAGAGACGCTGAGACGCAGAGACGCTGGGACGCAGAGACGCAGAGACACTGAGACGCAGAAACTATGAGACGCAGAGACACTGAGACGCAGAGACACTGAGACGCAGAGACACTGAGACGCAGAGACTCTGAGACGCAGAGACTCTGAGATGCAGAGACGCAGAGACACAGAGACGCAGAGACGCAGAGACACTGAGACGCAGAGACTATGAGACGCAGAGACTCTGAGACGCAGAGACACTGGGACGCAGAGACACTGAGACGCAGAGACGCAGAGACACTGAGACGCAGAGACTATGAGACGCAGAGACTCTGAGACGCAGAGACACTGGGACGCAGAGACACTGAGACGCAGAGACTCTGAGACGCAGAGACGCAGAGACACAGAGACTCTGAGACGCAGAGACGCTGGGACGCAGAGACGCTGAGACGCAGAGACACTGAGACGCAGAGACACTGAGACGCAGAGACTCTGAGACGCAGAGACGCAGAGACACAGAGACGCAGGGACACTGAGACGCAGAGACTATGAGACGCAGAGACACTGAGACGCAGAGACACTGAGACGCAGAGACTCTGAGACGCAGAGACTATGAGACGCAGAGACTCTGAGACGCAGAGACGCTGGGACGCAGAGACGCTGAGACGCAGAGACGCTGAGACGCAGAGACACTGAGACGCAGAGACACTGAGATGCAGAGACGCAAAGACGCAGAGACACTGAGGCGTTGAGACGCAGAGACACTGAGACGCAGAGACTCTGAGACGCAGAGACTCTGAGACGCAGAGACGCAGAGACGCAGAGACACAGAGACGCAGAGACACTGAGACGCAGAGACGCAGACACACAGAGACGCAGAGACACTGAGACGCAGAGACACTGAGACGCAGAGACGCAGAGACGCAGAGACGCAGAGACACTGAGACGCAGAGACTATGAGACGCAGAGACTCTGAGACGCAGAGACGCAGAGACACTGAGACGCAGAGACTCTGAGACGCAGAGACGCAGAGACACTGAGACGCAGAGACACTGAGACGCAGAGACACTGAGACGCAGAGACGCAGAGACGCAGAGACTCTGAGACGCAGAGACACTGAGACACTGAGACGCAGAGACGCAGAGACACAGACGCTGAGACACTGAGACACTGAGACACTGAGACGCAGAGACACTGAGACGCAGAGACGCAGAGACACTGAGACGCTGAGACGCAGAGACGCAGAGACACTGAAACGCAGAGACTATGAGACGCAGAGACTCTGAGACGCAGAGAATCTGAGACGCAGAGACGCTGAGACGCAGAGACGCTGAGACGCAGAGACGCAGAGATACTGAGACACTGAGACGCAGACACTGAGACGCAGAGACTCTGAGACGCAGAGACGCAGAGACACTGAGACGCAGAGACGCAGAGACTCTGAGACGCAGAGACGCAGAGACACAGAGACGCAGAGACACTGAGACGCAGAGACTATGAGACGCAGAGACTCTGAGACGCAGAGACTATGAGACGCAGAGACACTGAGACGCAGAGACACTGAGACGCAGAGACACTGAGACACAGAGACGCAGAGACACTGAGACGCAGAGACTCTGAGACGCAGAGACGCAGAGACACTGAGACGCAGAGACTATGAGACGCAGAGACACTGAGACGCAGAGACACTGAGACACAGAGACTATGAGACGCAGAGACGCAGAGACTCTGAGACGCAGAGACTATGAGACGCAGAGACGCAGAGACACAGAGACACAGAGACGCAGAGACTATGAGACGCAGAGACGCAGAGACTCTGAGACGCAGAGACTATGAGACGCAGAGGCACTGAGACGCAGAGACACTGAGACACAGAGACGCAGAGACACTGAGACGCAGAGACACAGAGACGCAGAGACGCAGAGACACAGAGACGCAGAGACACTGAGACGCAGAGACTCTGAGACGCAGAGACTCTGAGACGCAGAGACGCAGAGACACAGAGACGCAGAGACACTGAGACGCAGAGACTCTGAGACGCAGAGACACTGAGACGCAGAGACACAGAGACGCAGAGACACTGAGACGCAGAGACACTGAGACGCAGAGACACTGAGACGCAGAGACACTGAGACCCAGAGACACTGAGACGCAGAGACACTGAGATGCAGAGACACTGAGACGCAGAGACACTGAGACCCAGAGACACTGAGATGCAGAGACACTGAGATGCAGAGACGCAGAGACACTGAGACGCAGAGACGCAGAGACACAGACGCAGAGACACTGAGACGCAGAGACAGTGAGAAGCAGAGACACTGAGACGCTGAGACGCAGAGACGCAGAGACACTGAGACGCAGAGACACTGAGACGCTGAGACGCAGAGACACTGAGACGCAGAGACACTGAGACGCTGAGACGCAGAGACACTGAGACGCAGAGACACTGAGACGCAGAGACACTGAGATGCAGAGACACTGAGACGCTGAGACGCTGAGACGCCGAGACATTGAGACGCAGAGACACTGAGACGCAGAGACACTGAGACGCTGAGACGCTGAGACGCCGAGACATTGAGACGCAGAGACACAGAGACGCAGAGACAACGAGACGCAGAGACACAGAAACACTGAGACGCAGAGACTCTGAGACGCAGAGACTCTGAGACGCAGAGACGCAGACGCAGAGTCTGAGACGCAGAGACGCAGAGACTCTGAGAAGCAGAGACTCTGAGACGCAGAGACTCTGAGACGCAGAGACTCTGAGACGCAGAGACGCAGAGACTCTGAGAAGCAGAGACTCTGAGACGCAGAGACTCTGAGACGCAGAGACTCTGAGACTCTGAGACGCAGAGACGCAGAGACGCAGAGACTCTGAGAAGCAGAGACTCCGAGACGCAGAGACTCTGAGACGCAGAGACGCAGAGACTCTGAGACGCAGAGACGCAGAGACTCTGAGACGCACAGACGCACAGACGCAGAGACGCAGAGACTCTGAGACGCAGAGACGCAGAAACTCTGAGACGCAGAGACGCAGAGACGCAGAGACTCTGAGACGCAGAGACGCAGAGACTCTGAGACGCAGAGACGCAGAGACGCAGAGACAATGAGACGCTGAGACACAGAGACTCTGAGACTCTGAGACGCAGAGACTCTGAGTCGCAGAGACGCAGAGACTCTGAGACGCAGAGACGCAGAGATGCAGAGACGCAGAGACTCTGAGACGCAGAGACTCTGAGACGCAGAGACGCAGAGACACTGAGACGCAGGGACACTGAGACGCAGAGACGCAGAGACACTGAGACGCAGAGACGCAGAGACTCTGAGACGCAGAGACGCAGAGACACTGAGATGCAGAGACGCAGAGACACTGAGACGCAGAGACACAGAGACGCAGAGACGCAGAGACGCAGAGACACTGAGACGCAGAGACGCAGAGACGCAGAGACTCTGAGACGCAGAGACGCAGAGACGCAGAGACGCAGAGACGCAGAGACACTGAGACGCAGAGACACTGAGACGCAGAGATGCAGAGACGCAGAGACTCTGAGACGCAGAGACGCAGAGACACTGAGACGCAGTGACGCAGAGACGCAGAGACACTGAGACGCAGAGACGCAGAGACTCTGAGACGCAGAGACGCAGAGACACTGAGACGCAGAGACGCAGAGACACTGAGACGCAGAGACACAGAGACGCAGAGACGCAGAGACGCAGAGACACTGAGACGCAGAGACGCAGAGACGCAGAGACTCTGAGACGCAGAGACGCAGAGACACTGAGACGCAGTGACGCAGAGACGCAGAGACGCAGAGACGCAGAGACGCAGAGATGCAGAGACGCAGAGACGCAGAGACTCTGGGATGCAGAGACTCTGAGACGCAGAGACGTTGAGATGCAGAGACACTGAGACGCAGAGACTCTGAGACGCAGAGACTCTGAGACTCCGAGACGCAGAGACTCTGAGACGCAGAGACTCTGAGACGCAGAGACTCTGAGACGCAGAGATGCAGAGACACAGAGACGCAGAGACTCTGAGACGCAGAGACGCAGAGACTCTGAGACGCAGAGACGCAGAGTCACAGAGACGCAGAGACTCTGAAACGCAGAGACTCTGAGACGCAGAGACGCAGAAACTCTGAGACGCAAAGAAGCAGAGAAGCAGAGACACTGAGACGCCTAGACTCAGAGACTCTGAGACGCAGATACACAGAGACGCAGAGACTCTGAGACGCAGAGACTCTGAGACGCAGAGACGCAGAGACTCTGAGACACAGAGACTCTGAGACGCAGAGACGCAGAGACTCTGAGACGCATAGACACTGAGACGCAGAGACTCTGAGACGCAGAGACAATGAGACGCAGAGACGCAGAGATGCAGAGACGTTGAGACTCTGGGACGCAGAGACTCTGAGACGCAGAGACGCAGAGATGCAGAGACGTTGAGACTCTGGGACGCAGAGACTCTGAGACGCAGAGACTCAGACGCAGAGACTCTGAGACGCAGAGACGCAGAGATGCAGAGACGTTGAGACTCTGGGACGCAGAGACTCTGAGACGCAAAGACGCAGACGCAGAGTCTGAGACGCAGAAACGCAGAGACTCTGAGACGCATAGACACTGAGACGCAGAGACGCAGAGACGCAGAGACTCTGAGACGCAGAGACTCAGAGACGCAGAGCCTCTGAGACGCAGATACGCAGAGACTCAAAGACGCAGAGATGCAGAGACGCAGAGACTCTGAGACGCAGAGACGCAGAGACTCTGAGACGCAGAGACGTTGAGATGCAGAGACACTGAGACGCAGAGACGCAGAGACTCTGAGACGCAGAGACACGGAGACGCAGAGACTCTGAGACGCAGAGACGCAGAGACACAGAGACTCTGAGACGCAGAGACTCTGAGACTCTGAGACGCTGAGACGCAGAGACTCTGAGACGCAGAGACGCTGAGACTCTGAGACGCAGAGACGCAGACACTCTGAGACGCAGAGACGCAGAGACGCAGAGACTCTGAGACGCAGAGACGCAGGGACGCAGAGACGCAGAGACTCTGAGACGCAGAGACACTGAGACGCTGAAACGCAGAGACTCTGAGACGCAGAGACGCAGAGACTCTGAGACGCTGAAACGCAGAGACTCAGAGACGCAGAGACGCATAGACACTGAGACGCAGCGACGCAGAGACGCATAGACTCTGAGACGCAGAGACTCTGAGACACAGAGACGCAGAGACGCATAGACTCTGAGACGCAGAGACTCTGAGACGCAGAGACGCAGAGACGCATAGACTCTGAGACGCAGAGACACTGAGACGCAGAGACGCTGGGACGCAGAGACTCTGAGACGCAGAGACACTGAGACGCAGAGACTCTGAGACGCAGAGACACGGAGACTCTGAGACTCTGAGATGCAGAGACGCAGAGTCGCAGAGACTCTGAGACGCAGAGACACTGAGACGCAGAGACTCTGAGACGCAGAGACACGGAGACTCTGAGACTCTGAGATGCAGAGACACAGAGTCGCAGAGACGCAGAGACGCAGAGACACTGAGACGCAGAGACTCTGAGACACAGAGACACGGAGACTCTGAGACTCTGAGATGCAGAGACACTGAGACGCAGAGACACGGAGACTCTGAGACTCTGAGATGCAGAGACGCAGAGTCGCAGAGACTCTGAGACGCAGAGACGCTGAGACTCTGAGACGCAGAGACTCTGAGACGCAGAGACGCAGAGACTCTGAGACGCAGTGACGCAGAGACTCTGAGACGCAGAGACGCAGAGACGCAGAGACGCTGGGATGCAGAGACTCTGAGACGCAGAGACTCTGAAACGCAGAGACGCAGACGCAGAGTCTGAGACGCAGAGACGCAGAGACTCTGAGACGCAGAGACGCTGAGACTCTGAGACGCAGAGACACAGAGACGCAGAGACTCTGAGAAGCAGAGACACTGAGACGCATACACGCAGAGACTCTGAGACGCAGAGACTCTGAGGCGCAGAGACTCTGAGACGCAGAGACGCAGACGCAGAGTCTGAGACGCAGAGACGCAGAGACTCTGAGACGCAGAGACGCAGAGACGCTGAGTCTCTGAGACGCAGAGACGCAGAGACTCTGAGTCGCAGAGACGCAGAGACGCAGAGACTCTGAGACTCTGAGACGCAGAGACGCAGAGACTCTGAGATGCAGAGACACTGAGACGCAGAGACGCAGAGTCGCAGAGACTCTGAGACGCAGATACGCAGAGGACTCTGGGACCTAGACAGACACAGGAAAGAGAATGACTCATGGACTCAGTGAGAGAGAGACAGGGACCAAGAGAGAGACAGAGGGACCGAGAGACTCACAGGGACCGAGAGAGAGAGACACAGGGACCGTGAGAGAGACAGGGACCGAATGAGAGACAGGGACCGAGTGAGAGACACAGGGACCGAGAGAGAGAGACAGGGACCGAGAGAGACACAGGGACCGAGAGAGAGACACAGGGACCGAGAGAGACCCAGGGACCGAGTGAGACACAGGGACCGAGAGAGAGACACAGGGACCGAGAGAGAGACACAGAGACCGAGTGAGGCCCAGGGACCGAGAGAGAGACAGGGACCGAGTGAGAGACAGGGACCGAGAGAGACACAGGGACCGAGAGAGACACAGGGACAGAGAGAGAGACACAGGGACCAAGAGAGAGACACAGGGACCGAGAGAGACACAGGGGCCGAGAGAGAGACAGGGACCGAGAGAGAGACACAGGGACCGAGAGAGAGACAAAGGGACCGAGAGGGAGACACAGGGACCGAGAGAGACACAGGGACCGAGAGAGAGCTAGGGACCGAGAGAGAGACACAGGCACCGAGAGAGAGACAGGGACCGAGAGAGATACAGGGACCGAGAGAGAGATAGGGACCGAGAGAGAGATAGGGACCGAGAGAGAGACTCAGGGACCGAGAGAGAGACACAGGGACCGAGAGAGAGACAGGGACCAAATGAGAGAGAGGGACCGAGAGAATCACAGGGACCGAGAGAGAGACACAGGGACCGAGAAGGACACAGGGATCGAGAGAGAGACACAGGGAACGAGAGAGAGAAAGGGACCGAGTGAGAGACAGGGACCGAGAGAGAGACACAGGGACCGAGTGAGAGACAGGGACCAAGAGAGAGACATGGACCGAAGGAGAGACACAGGGACCGAGAGTGACACAGGGACAGAGAGAGAGACACAGGGACCGAGTGAGAGACAGGGACCGAGAGAGACACAGGGACCGAGAGAGAGACACTGGGACCGAGACAGAGACAGGGACCGAGAGAGACACAGGGACCGAGAGAGAGACACAGGGACCGAGAGAGAGACACAGGGACCGAGAGAGACACAGGGACCGAGAGAGAGACACAGGGACCGAGTGAGAGACACAGGGACCGAGTGACACACAGGGACCGAGAGAGAGACACAGGGACCGAGAGAGACACAGGGTCCGAGAGAGACACAGGGACCGAGTGAGACACAGGGACCGAGAGATAGACACAGGGAACGAGAGAGAGAAACAGGGACGGAGAGAGACACAGGGACTGAGAGAGAGACACAGGGACTGAGAGAGACACAGGGACTGAGTGAGAGACACAGGGACCGAGTGAGAGACACAGGGACCGAGAGAGACACAGGGATCAAGAGAGAGACAGTGACCAAGACAGAGACACAGGGACCGAGAGAGACACAGGGACCGACAGAGAGAGACAGGGACCGAGAGAGAGACAGGGACCGAATGAGAGACAGGGACCGAGTGAGAGACAGGGACCGAGAGAGAGACACAGGGACGGAGAGAGACACAGGGACTGACAGAGAGACAGGGAACGAGAGAGTCACAGGGACCGAATGAGACACAGGGACCGAGTGAGGCCCAGGGACCGAGAGAGAGACAGGGACCGAGTGAGAGACAGTGGGCGAGAGAGACACAGGGACCGAGAGAGATAGACAAAGGGACCGAGAGTGAGACACAGGGTCGGAGAGAGAGACACAGGGACCAAGAGAGAGACACAGGGACCGAGAGAGACACAGGGGCCGAGAGAGAGATAGGGACCGAGAGAGAGACACAGGGACCGAGAGAGAGAGACAGGGACCGAGAGAGACACAGGGACCGAGTGAGAGACAGAGGGACCGAGAGAGAGACACAGGGACCGAGAGAGAGTCACAGGGACCGAGAGAGACACAGGGACCGAGAGAGAGATAGGGACCAAGAGAGAGACACAGGGACCGAGTGAGACACAGGGACCGAGAGAGAGACACAGGGACCGAGAGAGAGACAGGCACCGAGTGAGACACAGGGACCGAGTGAGACACAGGGACCGAGAGAGACACAGGGACCAAGACAGACACACAGGGACCGAGAGAGACAGGGACCCAGAGTGATACACAGGGACTGAGAGAGACACAGGGACCGAGTGAGACAGGGACCGAGAGAGAGACACAGGGACCGAGAGAGACACAGGGACCGAGTGAGACAGGGACCGAGAGAGAGACACAGGGACCGAGAGAGACACAGGGACCGAGTGAGACAGGGACCGAGAGAGAGACACAGGGACCGAGAGAGACACAGGGACCGAGAGAGACACAGGGACCGAGTGAGACACAGGGACCGAGAGAGAGGCACAGGGACTGAGTGAGACACAGGGACCGAGAGAGAGACACAGGGACCGAAAGAGAGACAGGGACCGAGAGAGACACAGGGACCGAGTGAGACAAGGAACCGAGTGAGACACATGGACCGAGAGAGACACAGGGACCGAGAGAGAGACAGGGACCGAGTGAGAGACACAGGGACCGAGTGAGAGACACAAGGACCGAGAGAGAGACACAGGGACCGAGAGAGACACAGGGACCGAGTGAGACAAGGAACCGAGTGAGACACATGGACCGAGAGAGTCACAGGGACCGAGAGAGAGACAGTTACCGAGTGAGAGACAGGGACCGAGAGAGAGACACAAGGACCGAGAGAGAGACACAGGGACCGAGAGAGACACAGGGACCGAGTGAGACACAGGGACCGAGAGAGAGACACAGACACCGAGAGAGACACAGGGACCGAGAGAGAGACAGGGACCGAGAGTGAGACACAGGGACCGAGAGAGACACAGGGACCAAGACAGACACACAGGGACCGAGAGAGACAGGGACCCAGAGTGAGACACAGGGACTGAGAGAGACACAGAGACCGAGTGAGACAGGGACCGAGAGAGAGACACAGGGACCGAGAGAGACACAGGGACCGAGTGAGACAGGGACCGAGAGAGAGACACAGGGACCGAGAGAGACACAGGGACCGAGAGAGAGACACAGGGACCGAAAGAGAGACAGGGACCGAGAGAGACACAGGGACCGAGTGAGACAAGGAACCGAGTGAGACACATGGACCGAGAGAGACACAGGGACCGAGAGAGAGACAGGGACCGAGTGAGAGACACAGGGACCGAGTGAGAGACAGGGACCGAGAGAGAGACAGTTACCGAGTGAGAGACAGGGACCGAGAGAGAGACACAAGGACCGAGAGAGAGACACAGGGACCGAGAGAGACACAGGGACCGAGTGAGACACAGGGACCGAGAGAGAGACACAGACACCGAGAGAGACACAGGGACCGAGAGAGAGACAGGGACTGAGAGTGAGACACAGTGACCGAGAGAGACACAGGGACCGAAAGAGAGACACAGGGACCGAGAGAGACACAGGGACCGAGAGAGACACAGGGACCAAGACAGACACACAGGGACCGAGAGAGACAGGGACCCAGAGTGAGACACAGGGACTGAGAGAGACACAGAGACCGAGTGAGACAGGGACCGAGAGAGAGACACAGGGACCGAGAGAGACACAGGGACCGAGTGAGACAGGGACCGAGAGAGAGACACAGGGACCGAGAGAGACACAGGGACCGAGTGAGACACAGGGACCGAGAGAGAGGCACAGGGACTGAGTGAGACACAGGGACCGAGAGAGAGACACAGGGACCGAAAGAGAGACAGGGACCGAGAGAGACACAGGGACCGAGTGAGACAAGGAACCGAGTGAGACACATGGACCGAGAGAGACACAGGGACCGAGAGAGAGACAGGGACCGAGTGAGAGACACAGGGACCGAGTGAGAGACAGGGACCGAGAGAGTCACAGGGACCGAGAGAGAGACACAGGGACCGAGAGAGACACAGGGACCGAGAGAGAGACACAGGGACCGAGTGAGACACAGGGACATAGAGAGAGACACAGGGACCGAGACAGACACAGGGACCGAGAGAGACACAGGGACCGTGAGAGAGACACAGGGACCGAGAGACAGACAGGGACCGAGAGAGAGACAGGGAGTGAGAAAGACACAGAGACCGAGAGAGACAAAGTGACTGAGAGAGTGACACAGGTACCGAGAGAGACTCAGGGACCGAGAGAGACACAGGGACCGAGAGAGACACAGTGACTGAGAGAGAGACACAGGGACCGAGAGAGACACAGGGACCGAGTGAGTCACAGGGACCGAGAGAGACACAGGGACCGAGAGAGAGACACAGGGACCGAGAGAGAGACAGGGACCGAGGGAGACACAGGGACCGAGAGAGACACAGGGACCGAGTGAGTCACAGGGACCGAGACAGACACAGGGACCGAGAGAGAGACACAGGGACCGAGAGAGAGACAGGGACCGAGAGAGACACAAGGACCGAGAGAGAGGCACAGGGACTGAGAGAGACACAGGGACCGAGAGAGAGACACAGGGACCGAGAGACAGACAGGGACCGAGAGAGAGACAGGGAGTGAGAAAGACACAGAGACCGAGAGAGACAAAGTGACTGAGAGAGTGACACAGGTACCGAGAGAGACTCAGGGACCGAGAGAGACACAGGGACCGAGAGAGACACAGTGACTGAGAGAGAGACACAGGGACCGAGAGAGACACAGGGACCGAGTGAGTCACAGGGACCGAGAGAGACACAGGGACCGAGAGAGAGACACAGGGACCGAGAGAGAGACAGGGACCGAGGGAGACACAGGGACCGAGAGAGACACAGGGACCGAGTGAGGCCCAGGGACCGAGAGAGAGACAGGGACCGAGTGAGAGACAGTGGGCGAGAGAGACACAGGGACCGAGAGAGATAGACAAAGGGACCGAGAGTGAGACACAGGGTCGGAGAGAGAGACACAGGGACCAAGAGAGAGACACAGGGACCGAGAGAGACACAGGGGCCGAGAGAGAGATAGGGACCGAGAGAGAGACACAGGGACCGAGAGAGAGAGACAGGGACCGAGAGAGACACAGGGACCGAGTGAGAGACAGAGGGACCGAGAGAGAGACACAGGGACCGAGAGAGAGTCACAGGGACCGAGAGAGACACAGGGACCGAGAGAGAGATAGGGACCAAGAGAGAGACACAGGGACCGAGTGAGACACAGGGACCGAGAGAGAGACACAGGGACCGAGAGAGAGACAGGCACCGAGTGAGACACAGGGACCGAGTGAGACACAGGGACCGAGAGAGACACAGGGACCAAGACAGACACACAGGGACCGAGAGAGACAGGGACCCAGAGTGATACACAGGGACTGAGAGAGACACAGGGACCGAGTGAGACAGGGACCGAGAGAGAGACACAGGGACCGAGAGAGACACAGGGACCGAGTGAGACAGGGACCGAGAGAGAGACACAGGGACCGAGAGAGACACAGGGACCGAGTGAGACAGGGACCGAGAGAGAGACACAGGGACCGAGAGAGACACAGGGACCGAGAGAGACACAGGGACCGAGTGAGACACAGGGACCGAGAGAGAGGCACAGGGACTGAGTGAGACACAGGGACCGAGAGAGAGACACAGGGACCGAAAGAGAGACAGGGACCGAGAGAGACACAGGGACCGAGTGAGACAAGGAACCGAGTGAGACACATGGACCGAGAGAGACACAGGGACCGAGAGAGAGACAGGGACCGAGTGAGAGACACAGGGACCGAGTGAGAGACAGGGACCGAGAGAGTCACAGGGACCGAGAGAGAGACAGTTACCGAGTGAGAGACAGGGACCGAGAGAGAGACACAAGGACCGAGAGAGAGACACAGGGACCGAGAGAGACACAGGGACCGAGTGAGACACAGGGACCGAGAGAGAGACACAGACACCGAGAGAGACACAGGGACCGAGAGAGAGACAGGGACCGAGAGTGAGACACAGGGACCGAGAGAGACACAGGGACCAAGACAGACACACAGGGACCGAGAGAGACAGGGACCCAGAGTGAGACACAGGGACTGAGAGAGACACAGAGACCGAGTGAGACAGGGACCGAGAGAGAGACACAGGGACCGAGAGAGACACAGGGACCGAGTGAGACAGGGACCGAGAGAGAGACACAGGGACCGAGAGAGACACAGGGACCGAGAGAGAGACACAGGGACCGAAAGAGAGACAGGGACCGAGAGAGAAACAGGGACCGAGTGAGACAAGGAACCGAGTGAGACACATGGACCGAGAGAGACACAGGGACCGAGAGAGAGACAGGGACCGAGTGACAGACACAGGGACCGAGTGAGAGACAGGGACCGAGAGAGAGACAGTTACCGAGTGAGAGACAGGGACCGAGAGAGAGACACAAGGACCGAGAGAGAGACACAGGGACCGAGAGAGACACAGGGACCGAGTGAGACACAGGGACCGAGAGAGAGACACAGACACCGAGAGAGACACAGGGACCGAGAGAGAGACAGGGACTGAGAGTGAGACACAGTGACCGAGAGAGACACAGGGACCGAAAGAGAGACACAGGGACCGAGAGAGACACAGGGACCGAGAGAGACACAGGGACCAAGACAGACACACAGGGACCGAGAGAGACAGGGACCCAGAGTGAGACACAGGGACTGAGAGAGACACAGGGACCGAGTGAGACAGGGACCGAGAGAGAGACACAGGGACCGAGAGAGACACAGGGACCGAGTGAGACAGGGACCGAGAGAGAGACACAGGGACCGAGAGAGACACAGGGACCGAGAGAGACACAGGGACCGAGTGAGACACAGGGACCGAGAGAGAGGCACAGGGACTGAGTGAGACACAGGGACCGAGAGAGAGACACAGGGACCGAAAGAGAGACAGGGACCGAGAGAGACACAGGGACCGAGTGAGACAAGGAACCGAGTGAGACACATGGACCGAGAGAGACACAGGGACCGAGAGAGAGACAGGGACCGAGTGAGAGACACAGGGACCGAGTGAGAGACAGGGACCGAGAGAGTCACAGGGACCGAGAGAGAGACACAGGGACCGAGAGAGACACAGGGACCGAGAGAGAGACACAGGGACCGAGTGAGACACAGGGACATAGAGAGAGACACAGGGACCGAGAGAGACACAGGGACCGAGAGAGACACAGGGACCGTGAGAGAGACACAGGGACCGAGAGACAGACAGGGACCGAGAGAGAGACAGGGAGTGAGAAAGACACAGAGACCGAGAGAGACAAAGTGACTGAGAGAGTGACACAGGTACCGAGAGAGACTCAGGGACCGAGAGAGACACAGGGACCGAGAGAGACACAGTGACTGAGAGAGAGACACAGGGACCGAGAGAGACACAGGGACCGAGTGAGTCACAGGGACCGAGAGAGACACAGGGACCGAGAGAGAGACACAGGGACCGAGAGAGAGACAGGGACCGAGGGAGACACAGGGACCGAGAGAGACACAGGGACCGAGTGAGTCACAGGGACCGAGACAGACACAGGGACCGAGAGAGAGACACAGGGACCGAGAGAGAGACAGGGACCGAGAGAGACACAAGGACCGAGAGAGAGGCACAGGGACTGAGAGAGACACAAGGACCAAGAGAGAGACAGGGACCGAGAGAGACACAGGGTCCGTGAGAGACACAGGGTCCGATTGAGACACAGGGACCGAGAGAGACACAGGTACCGAGTGGGACACAGGGACCGAGAGAGACACAGGGACCGAGAGAGAGACACAGGGACCGAGAGAGACACAGGGACCGAGTGTAAAAACAGGGACCGAGAGAGACACAGGGACCGAGAGAGACACAGGGACCGAGTGAGACACAGGGACCGAGAGAGACACAGGGTCCAAGAGAGATAGACAAAGGGACCGAGAGAGACACAGGGACCGAGTGAGAGACTCAGATACCGAGTGAGACACAGGGACCCAGTGAGACAGAGGAAACGAGAGAGACACCGGGACCGAGAGAGACACAGGGACCGAGAGAGAAACTGGGACTGAGGGAGATAGACAAAGGGACCGAGAGTGAGACACAGGGTCAGAGAGAGAGACACAGGGACCGATAGAGAGACAGGGACCGAGAGAGAGACACAGGGACCGAGAGAGAGACACAGGGACCGAGAGAGACACAGGGACCGAGGGACACAGGGACCGAGAGAGAGACAGGGACAGAATGAGAGACAGGTACCGAGAGAGAGACACAGGGACCGAGAGAGAGACAGGGACCGAGAGAGACACAGGGACCGAAAGAGAGACAGGGACCGAGAGAGACACAGGGACCGCGAGAGATACATGGTCCGAGAGAGAGACAGGGACCGAGTGAGACAGTGACCGAGAGAGAGACACAGGGACCGAGAGAGACACAGGGGCCGAGAGAGAGACAGGGAGCGAGAGAGACACAGGGACCGAGTGAGACAGTGACCGAGAGAGAGACACAGGGACCGAGAGAGACACAGGGACCGAGAGAGAGACAGAGGGACCGAGAGAGACAAAGGGACCGAGAGAGAGACACAGGGACCGAGAGAGACACAGGGACCGAGTGAGAGACTCAGAAACCGAGTGTGACACAGGGACACAGTGAGACAGAGGAACCGAGAGAGACACAGGGACCGAGAGAGACACAGTGACCGAGAGAGACACAGGGACCCAGTGAGAGACACAGGGACTGAGTGAGAGACACAGGGACCGAGAGACACACAGGGACCGAGTGAGACACAGGGACCGAGAGAGACACAGGGACCGAGAGAGAGACACAGGGACCGAGAGAGAGACACAGGGACCGAGAGAGACACAGGGACCGAGAGAGACACAGGGAACGAGAGAGACACAGGGACCGAGAGAGACACAGGGGCCGAGAGAGACACAGGGAACGAGAGAGACACAGGGACCGAGAGAGACACAGGGACCGAGAGAGACACAGGGAACGAGAGAGACACAGGGACCGAGTGAGACACAGGGAACGAGTGAGACACAGGGACCGAGTGAGACACAGAGACCAAGAGAGAGACAGGGACCGAGTGCGATACAGGGACCGAGAGAGACACAGTGACCGAGAGAGACACAGGGACCCAGTGAGAGACACAGGGACTGAGTGAGAGACACAGGGACCGAGTGAGACACAGGGACCGAGTGAGACACAGGGACCAAGAGAGAGACAGGGACCGAGTGCGACACAGGGACCGAGAGAGAGACACAGGGACCGAGAGAGAGACACAGGGACCGAGAGAGACACAGGGACCGAGAGAGACACAGGGAGCGAGTGAGACACAGGGTCCGAGAGAGACACAGGGACCGAGTGAGACACAGGGTCCGAGAGAGACACAGGGACCGAGAGAGAGAGACAGGGACCGAGAGAGAGACACAGGGTCCGAGTGAGACACAGGGACCGAGAGAGAGAGACTCAGGGAACGAGAGAGACACAGGGACCGAGAGAGACGCAGGGACCGAGGGAGACACAGGGACCGAGAGAGAGAGACACAGGGACCGAGTGAGACAGAGGGACCGAGTGAGACACAGGGACCGAGTGACAGACACAAGGACCGAGAGAGAGACAGGGACCGATAGAGTCAGGGACCGAGAGAGAGACACAGGGACCGAGAGAGAGACAGGGACCGAGAGAGACACAGGTACCGAGAGAGAGACACAGGGACTGAGAGAGACACAGGAATCGAGAGAGAGACACAGGGACCGAGAGAGACACAGGGACCGAGAGAGAGAGACAGGGACCGACAGAGAGAGGGACCGAGAGAGACACACAGGGACCGAGAGAGAAACAGGGACCGAGAGAGAGACACAGGGACCGAGAGAGACACAGGGACCGAGAGAGAGAGACAGGGACCGAATGAAGGACAGGTACCGAGAGAGAGACACAGGGACCGAGAGAGAGACAGGGACCGAGAGAGAGACACAGGGACAGAGAGATACACATGGACCGAGAGAGAGACAGGGACCGAGAGAGACACAGGGACCGAGTGAGTCACAGGGACCGAGACAGACACAGGGACCGAGAGAGAGACACAGGGACCGAGAGAGAGACAGTTACCGAGTGAGAGACAGGGACCGAGAGAGAGACACAAGGACCGAGAGAGAGACACAGGGATCGAGAGAGAGACAGGGACCGAATGAGACACAGGGACCGAGAGAGAGACACAGGGACCGAGAGAGAGACACAGGGACCGAGAGTGATACACAGGGACCGAGAGAGAGACACAGGGACCGTGTGAGACACAGGAACAGAGAGAGACACAGGGATCGAGAGAGAGACATAGGGACCGAGTGAGAGACACAGGGACCGAGAGAGACACAGGGACCGAGAGAGAGACAGGGACCGAGAGCGACACAGGGACTGAGTGAGAGACAGTGTACGCGTGAGATACAGGGACCGAGAGCGACACAGGGGCCGAGAGAGACACAGGGACCGAGAGAGACACTGGGACCGAGAGAGACACAGGGTCCGAGAGAGACTCAGGGACCAAGGGAGACACAGGGACCGAGAGAGACACAGAGACCGAGAGAGACACAGGGACCGAGAGAGACACAGGGACCGAGTGAGACACAGGGACCGAGTGAGACACAGGGACCGAGAGAGAGACAGGGACCGAGTGAGAGACACAGGGACCGAGTGAGAGAGAGGGACCGAGAGAGTCACAGGGACCGAGAGAGAGACAGGGACCGAGTGAGACAGGGACCGAGAGAGAGACACAGGGACCGAGAGAGACAAAGGGGCCGAGAGAGAGACAGGGAGCGAGAGAGACACAGGGACCGAGTGAGACAGTGACCGAGAGAGAGACACAGGGACCGAGAGAGACACAGGGACCGAGAGAGAGACAGAGGGACCGAGAGAGACACAGGTACCGAGAGAGACAGAGGGACCGAGAGAGACACAGGGAACGAGAGAGAGACACAGGGACCGAGAGAGACACAGGGACCGAGTGAGACACTGGGACCGGGAGAGACACAGGGACCGAGAGAGACACAGGGACCGAGTGAGACACTGGGACCGAGAGAGACACAGGGACCAAGAGAGATAGACAAAGGGACCGAGAGTGAGACACAGGGTCAGAGAGAGAGACACAGGGACCGATAGCGAGACAGGGACCGAGAGAGAGACACAGGGACCAAGAGAGAGACACAGGGACCGAGAGAGACACAGGGACCGAGAGAGACACAGGGACCGAGAGAGAGACAGGGACCGAATGAAGGACAGGTACCGAGAGAGAGACACAGGGACCGAGAGAGAGACAGGGACCGAGAGAGAGACACAGGGACAGAGAGATACACATGGACCGAGAGAGAGACAGGGACCGAGAGAGACACAGGGACCGAGTGAGTCACAGGGACCGAGACAGACACAGGGACCGAGAGAGAGACACAGGGACCGAGAGAGAGACAGTTACCGAGTGAGAGACAGGGACCGAGAGAGAGACACAAGGACCGAGAGAGAGACACAGGGATCGAGAGAGAGACAGGGACCGAATGAGACACAGGGACCGAGAGAGAGACACAGGGACCGAGAGAGAGACACAGGGACCGAGAGTGATACACAGGGACCGAGAGAGAGACACAGGGACCGTGTGAGACACAGGAACAGAGAGAGACACAGGGATCGAGAGAGAGACATAGGGACCGAGTGAGAGACACAGGGACCGAGAGAGACACAGGGACCGAGAGAGAGACAGGGACCGAGAGCGACACAGGGACTGAGTGAGAGACAGGGTACGTGTGAGACACAGGGACCGAGAGCGACACAGGGGCCGAGAGAGACACAGGGACCGAGAGAGACACTGGGACCGAGAGAGACACAGGGTCCGAGAGAGACTCAGGGACCAAGGGAGACACAGGGACCGAGAGAGACACAGAGACCGAGAGAGACACAGGGACCGAGAGAGACACAGGGACCGAGTGAGACACAGGGACCGAGTGAGACACAGGGACCGAGAGAGAGACAGGGACCGAGTGAGAGACACAGGGACCGAGTGAGAGAGAGGGACCGAGAGAGTCACAGGGACCGAGAGAGAGACAGGGACCGAGTGAGACAGGGACCGAGAGAGAGACACAGGGACCGAGAGAGACAAAGGGGCCGAGAGAGAGACAGGGAGCGAGAGAGACACAGGGACCGAGTGAGACAGTGACCGAGAGAGAGACACAGGGACCGAGAGAGACACAGGGACCGAGAGAGAGACAGAGGGACCGAGAGAGACACAGGTACCGAGAGAGACAGAGGGACCGAGAGAGACACAGGGAACGAGAGAGAGACACAGGGACCGAGAGAGACACAGGGACCGAGTGAGACACTGGGACCGGGAGAGACACAGGGACCGAGAGAGACACAGGGACCGAGTGAGACACTGGGACCGAGAGAGACACAGGGACCAAGAGAGATAGACAAAGGGACCGAGAGTGAGACACAGGGTCAGAGAGAGAGACACAGGGACCGATAGCGAGACAGGGACCGAGAGAGAGACACAGGGACCAAGAGAGAGACACAGGGACCGAGAGAGACACAGGGACCGAGAGAGACACAGGGACCGAGAGAGAGACACAGGGACAGAGAGATACACATGGACCGAGAGAGAGACAGGGACCGAGAGAGACATAGGGACCGAGTGAGTCACAGGGACCGAGACAGACACAGGGACCGAGAGAGAGACACAGGGACCGAGAGAGAGACAGTTACCGAGTGAGAGACAGGGACCGAGAGAGAGACACAAGGACCGAGAGAGAGACACAGGGATCGAGAGAGACACAGGGACCGAGAGAGAGACAGGGACCGAATGAGACACAGGGACCGAGAGAGAGACACAGGGACCGAGAGAGACACGGGACCGAGAGTGATACACAGGGACCGAGAGAGAGACACAGGGACCGTGTGAGACACAGGAACAGAGAGAGACACAGGGATCGAGAGAGAGACATAGGGACCGAGTGAGAGACACAGGGACCGAGAGAGACACAGGGACCGAGAGAGAGACAGGGACCGAGAGCGACACAGGGACTGAGTGAGAGACAGGGTACGTGTGAGACACAGGGACCGAGAGCGACACAGGGGCCGAGAGAGACACAGGGACCGAGAGAGACACTGGGACCGAGAGAGACACAGGGTCCGAGAGAGACTCAGGGACCAAGGGAGACACAGGGACCGAGAGAGACACAGGGACCGAGAGAGACACAGGGACCGAGTGAGACACAGGGACCGAGTGAGACACAGGGACCGAGAGAGAGACAGGGACCGAGTGAGAGACACAGGGACCGAGTGAGAGACAGGGACCGAGAGAGTCACAGGGACCGAGAGAGAGACAGTTACCGAGTGAGAGACAGGGACCGAGAGAGAGACACAAGGACCGAGAGAGAGACACAGGGACCGAGAGAGACACAGGGACCGAGTGAGACACAGGGACCGAGAGAGAGACACAGACACCGAGAGAGACACAGGGACCGAGAGAGAGACAGGGACCGAGAGTGAGACACAGGGACCGAGAGAGACACAGGGACCGAAAGAGAGACACAGGGACCGAGAGAGACACAGGGACCGAGAGTGAGACACAGGGACCAAGACAGACACACAGGGACCGAGAGAGACAGGGACCCAGAGTGAGACACAGGGACTGAGAGAGACACAGGGACCGAGTGAGACAGGGACCGAGAGAGAGACACAGGGACCGAGAGAGACACAGGGACCGAGTGAGACAGGGACCGAGAGAGAGACACAGGGACCGAGAGAGACACAGGGACCGAGAGAGACACAGGGACCGAGTGAGACACAGGGACCGAGAGAGAGGCACAGGGACTGAGTGAGACACAGGGACCGAGAGAGAGACACAGGGACCGAAAGAGAGACAGGGACCGAGAGAGACACAGGGACCGAGTGAGACAAGGAACCGAGTGAGACACATGGACCGAGAGAGACACAGGGTCCGAGAGAGAGACAGGGACCGAGTGAGAGACACAGGGACCGAGTGAGAGACAGGGACCGAGAGAGTCACAGGGACCGAGAGAGAGACACAGGGACCGAGAGAGACACAGGGACCGAGAGAGAGACACAGGGACTGAGTGAGACACAGGGACATAGAGAGAGACACAGGGACCGAGAGAGACACAGGGACCGAGAGAGACACAGGGACCGTGAGAGAGACACAGGGACCGAGAGACAGACAGGGACCGAGAGAGAGACAGGGAGTGAGAAAGACACAGGGACCGAGAGAGACAAAGTGACTGAGAGAGTGACACAGGTACCGAGAGAGACTCAGGGACCGAGAGACACACAGGGAGCGAGTGAGAGACAGGGACCGAGAGAGACACAGTGACTGAGAGAGAGACACAGGGACCGAGAGAGACACAGGGACCGAGTGAGTCACAGGGACCGAGAGAGACACAGGGACCGAGTGAGTCACAGGGACCGAGAGAGACACAGGGACCGAGAGAGAGACACAGGGAGCGAGAGAGAGACAGGGACCGAGTGAGACACAGGGACCGAGAGAGACACAGGGACCGAGTGAGTCACAGGGACCGAGACAGACACAGGGACCGAGAGAGAGACACCGGGACCGAGAGAGAGACAGGGACCGAGAGAGACACAGGGACCGAGAGAGAGACACAGGGACCGAGAGAGACACAGGGACCGAGTGTACAAACAGGGACCGAGAGAGACACAGGGACCGAGAGAGACACAGGGACCGAGTGAGACACAGGGACCGAGAGAGACACAGGGACCAAGAGATATAGACAAAGGGACCGAGAGAGACACAGGGACCGAGTGAGAGACTCAGATACCGAGTGAGACACTGGGACCCAGTGAGACAGAGGAACCGAGAGAGACACCGGGACCGAGAGAGACACAGGGACCGAGAGAGACACTGGGACCGAGGGAGATAGACAAAGGGTCCGAGTGTGAGACACAGGGTCAGAGAGAGAGACACAGGGACCGATAGAGAGACAGGGACCGAGAGAGAGACACAGGGACCGAGAGAGAGACACAGGGACCGAGAGAGACACAGGGACCGAGAGGGACACAGGGACCGAGAGAGAGACAGGGACCGAGAGAGACACAGGGACCGAAAGAGACACAGGGACCGAGAGAGACACAGGGGCCGAGAGAGAGACAGGGAGCGAGAGAGACACAGGGACCGAGTGAGACAGTGACCGAGAGAGAGACACAGGGACCGAGAGAGACACAGGGACCGAGAGAGAGACACAGGGACCGAGAGAGACACAGGGACCGAGTGAGAGACTCAGAAACCGAGTGAGACACAGGGACACAGTGAGACAGAGGAACCGAGAGAGACACAGTGACCGAGAGAGACACAGGGACCCAGTGAGAGACACAGGGACTGAGTGAGAGACACAGGGACCGAGAGACACACAGGGACCGAGTGAGACACGGGGACCGAGAGAGACACAGGGACCGAGTGAGAGACACAGGGACCGAGAGAGAGACACAGGGACCGAGTGAGAGACACAGGGACCGAGAGAGACACAGGGAACGAGAGAGACACAGGGAACGAGAGAGACACAGGGGCCGAGAGAGACACAGGGAACGAGAGAGACACAGGGACCGAGAGAGACACAGGGAACGAGAGAGACACAGGGACCGAGTGAGACACAGGGAACGAGTGAGACACAGGGACCGAGTGAGACACAGAGACCAAGAGAGAGACAGGGACCGAGTGCGATACAGGGACCGAGTGAGACACAGGGACCAAGAGAGACACAGGGACCGAGAGAGAGAAACAGGGACCGAGTGACACACAGGGACTGAGAGAGACACAGGGACCGAGTGAGACACAGGGACCGAGTGAGACACAGGGACCAAGAGAGAGACAGGGACCGAGTGCGACACAGGGACCGAGAGAGAGACACAGGGACCGAGAGAGAGACACAGGGACCGAGAGAGACACAGGGACCGAGAGAGACACAGGGAGCGAGTGAGACACAGGGTCCGAGAGAGACACAGGGACCGAGTGAGACACAGGGTCCGAGAGAGACACAGGGACCGAGAGAGACACAGGGACCGAGAGAGAGAGACAGGGACCGAGAGAGACACAGGGTCCGAGTGAGACACAGGGACCGAGAGAGAGAGACTCAGGGAACGAGAGAAACACAGGGACCGAGAGAGACACAGGGACCGAGAGAGAGAGACAGCGACCGAGAGATACGCAGGGACCGAGGGAGACACAGGGACCGAGAGAGAGAGACACAGGGACCGAGAGAGACACAGGGACCGAGTGAGACAGAGGGACCGAGTGAGACACAGGGACCGAGTGACAGACACAAGGACCGAGAGAGAGACAGGGACCGATAGAGTCAGGGACCGAGAGAGAGACACAGGGACCGAGAGAGAGACAGGGACCGAGAGAGACAGGGACCGAGTGCGACACAGGGACCGAGAGAGAGACACAGGGACCGAGTGAGAGACACAGGGACCGAGAGAGTGACACAGGGACCGAGTGAGAGACAGGGACCGAGTGAGAGACTCAGGTACCGAGTGAGACACAGTGACCGAGAGAGACACAGGGACCGAGTGAGACACAGGGACCCAGTGAGACTCAGGAACCGAGAGAGACACAGGGACCGAGAGAGACACAGGGACCCAGTGAGAGACAGGAACCGCGAGAGATACAGGGACCGAGTGAGAGACACAGGGACCGAGAGAGACACAGGGACCGAGTGAGACACAGGGACGCAGTGAGACTCAGGAACCGAGAGAGACTCAGGGACCGAGAGAGACACAGTGACCGAGAGAGACACAGGGACCCAGGGAGAGACAGAGGGACCGAGAGAGACACAGGGACCGAGGCAGACACAGTGACCGAGAGAAACACAGTGACCTAGAGAGAGACGCAGGAACCGCGAGAGACACAGGGACCGAGTGAGAGACACAGGGACCAAGTGAGACACAGGGACCCAGTGAGACACAGGGACCGAGTGAGACACAGGGACCGAGAGAGACAGAGGGACCGAGTGAGAGACACAGGGACCGAGAGAGACACAGGGACCGAGTGAGACACAGGGACCGAGACAGACACAGGGACCGAGAGAGAGACAGGGACGGAGTGAGACACAGGGACCGAGTGAAACACAGGGACCGAGTGAGACACAGGGACCGAGAGAGAGTCACAGGGACCGAGAGAGAGACAGAGACCGAGAGAGACACAGGGACCGAGAGAGAGACACAGGGACCGAGAGAGACACAGCGACCGAGAGAGACACAGGGACCGAGAGAGACACAGGGACCGGAGAGAGACACAGGGACCGAGAGAGAGACACAGGGACCGAGAGAGACACAGGGACCGAGAGAGGCACAGGGACCGAGAGAGAGACACAGGGACCGAGAGAGAGACAGGGACCGAGAGTGAGACGGGGACCGAGAGAGACACAGGGGCCGAGAGAGACACAGGGACCGAGAGTGAGACACAGGGAACGAGAGAGACAAAGGGACCGAGAGAGAGAGACTCAGGGACCGAGAGAGACACAGGGACCGAGAGAGACACAGGGACCGGAGAGAGACACAGGGACCGAGAGAGAGACACAGGGACCGAGAGAGACACAGGGACCGAGAGAGGCACAGGGACCGAGAGAGAGACACAGGGACCGAGAGAGAGACAGGGACCGAGAGTGAGACGGGGACCGAGAGAGACACAGGGGCCGAGAGAGACACAGGGACCGAGAGTGAGACACAGGGAACGAGAGAGACAAAGGGACCGAGAGAGAGAGACTCAGGGACCGAGAGAGACACAGGGACCGAGAGAGACACAGGGACCGATAGAGAGACACAGGGACCGAGAGAGACAAAGGAACCGAGAGAGAGACTCAGGGACCGAGAGAGACACAGGGACCGAGAGAGACACAGGGATCGAGAAAGAGACACAGGGACCGAGTGAGACACAGGAACCGAGTGAGAGACACAGGGACCGAGAGAGAGACAGGGACCGAGTGAGAGACTCAGGTACCGAGTGAGACACAGGGACCCAGTGAGACACAGGAACCGAGTGAGACACAGGGACCGAGAGAGACACAGTGACCGAGAGAGACACAGGGACCCAGTGAGAGACAGGAACCGCGAGAGACACAGGGACCGAGTGAGAGACACATGGACCGAGAGAGACACAGGGACCGAGAGAGACACAGGGACCGAGTGAGACACAGGGACCGAGAGGGAGACACAGGGACCGAGTGAGACACAGGGACCGTGAGAGACAGGGACCGAGAGAGAGACACAGGGACCGAGTGAGACACAGGGACCGAGAGAGACACAGGGACCGAGAGAGAGACAGGGACCGAGTGAGACACAGGAACCGCGTGAGACACAGGGACCGAGAGAGAGACAGGGACCGAGTGAGAGACTCAGGTACCGACTGAGACACAGGGACCCAGTGAGACACAGGAACCGAGTGAGACACAGGGACCGAGAGAGACACAGTGACCGAGATAGACACAGGGACCCAGTGAGAGACAGGAACCGCGAGAGACACAGGGACCGAGTGAGAGACACATGGACCGAGAGAGACACAGGGACCGAGAGAGAGACACAGGGACTGAGTGAGACACAGGGACCGTGAGAGACAGGGACCGAGAGAGAGACAGGAGCCGAGTGAGATACAGGGACCGTGAGAGACAGGGACCGAGAGAGAGACACAGGGACCGAGAGAGAGACAGGGACCGAGTGAGACACAGGGACCGAGAGAGAGACAGGGACCGAGTGAGACACAGGGACCGAGAGAGAGAGACACAGGGACCGAGTGAGACACAGGGACCGAGAGAGAGACACAGGGACCGAGTGAGACACAGGGACCGAGAGAGAGACAGGGACCGAGAGAGAGACACAGGCACCAAGGGAGACACAGGGACCGAGAGAGAGACAGGGACCGAGAGACAGACAGGGACCGAGTGAGACACAGGGACCGAGTGAGACACAGGGACCGAGAGGGAGACAGGGACCGAGTGAGACACAGGGCCCGAGAGAGTCACAGGGACCGAGAGAGACACAAGGACCGATTGAGAGACACAGGGACCAAGAGTGAGACACAGGGAACGAGAGAGACAAAGGGACCGAGAGAGAGACTCAGGGACCGAGAGAGACACAGGGACCGAGAGAGACACAGGGTCCGAGAGAGACACAGGGGCCGAGAGAGACTCAGGGACCGAGTGAGACACAGGGACCCGAAGAGAGACAGGGACCGAGAGAGACACAGGGACCGAGAGAGAGACAGGGACCGAGTGAGACACAGGGACCGAGTGAGACACAGGGACCGAGTGAGACACAGGGACCGAGAGAGAGACAGGGACCGAGAGAGAGACACAGGGACCGAGTGAGACAGGGACCGAGAGAGAGACAGGGACCGAGAGAGAGACAGGGACCGAGTGAGACACAGGGACCGAGTGAGACACAGGGACCGAGAGAGAGACAGGGACCGCGTGAGACACAGGGACCGAGTGAGACACAGGGACCGAGAGAGAGACACAGGGACCGAGAGAGAGACACAGGGACCGAGAGAGACACAGGGACCGAGAGAGAGACAGGGACCGAGTGAGAGACTCAGGTACCGAGTGAGACACAGGGACCCACTGAGACACAGGAACCGAGAGAGACACAGGGACCGAGTGAGACACAGTGACCGAGTGAGACACAGGGACCCAGTGAGAGACAGGAACCGCGAGAGACACAGGGACCGAGTGAGAGACACATGGACCGAGAGAGACACAGGGACCGAGAGAGACACAGGGACCGAGTGAGACACAGGGTCCGAGTGAGAGACACAGGGACCGAGTGAGACACAGGGACCGTGAGAGACAGGGGCCGAGAGAGAGACAGGAGCCGAGTGAGACACAGGGACCGTGAGAGACAGGGACCGAGAGAGAGACACAGGGACTGAGAGAGAGACACAGGGACCGAGTGAGACACAGGGACCGAGAGAGAGACAGGGACCGAGTGAGACACAGGGACCGAGAGAGAGACACAGGGACCGAGTGAGACACAGGGACCGAGAGAGAGACACAGGGACCGAGAGAGACACAGGGACCGAGAGAGACAGGGACCGAGAGAGAGACACAGGCACCGAGTGAGACACAGGGACCGAGAGAGAGACAGGGACCGAGAGAGAGACAGGGACCGAGTGAGACACAGGGACCGAGTGAGACACAGGGACCGAGAGAGAGACAGGGACCGAGTGAGACACAGGGTCCGAGAGAGACACAGGGACCGAGAGAGACACAGGGACCGAGTGAGACACAGGGACCGAGAGAGAGACAGGGACCGAGAGAGAGACAGGGACCGAGTGAGACACAGGGACCGAGTGAGACACAGGGACCGAGAGAGAGACAGGGACCGAGTGAGACACAGGGTCCGAGAGAGACACAGGGACCGAGAGAGACACAGGGACCGAGTGAGACACAGGGACCGAGAGAGAGACAGGGACCGAGAGAGAGACACAGGGACCGAGTGTGAGACAGGGACCGAGAGAGAGACAGGGACCGAGTGAGACACAGGGACCGAGTGAGACACCGGGACCGAGAGAGAGAGACAGGGACCGAGAGAGACACAGGGACCGAGAGAGAGACAGGGACCGAGTGAGACACAGGGACCAAGTGAGACACAGGGACCAAGTGAGACACAGGGACCGAGAGAGAGACAGGGACCGAGAGAGAGACACAGGGACCGAGTGATACAGGGACCGAGAGAGAGACAGGGACCGAGAGAGAGACAGGGACCGAGTGAGACACAGGGACCGAGTGAGACACAGGGACCGAGAGAGAGACAGGGGCCGCGTGAGACACAGGGACCGAGTGAGACACAGGGACCGAGAGAGAGACAGGGACCGAGTGAGACACAGGGACCGAGTGAGACACAGGGACCGAGAGAGAGACAGGGACCGAGTGAGACACAGGGTCCGAGAGAGACACAGGGACCGAGAGAGACACAGGGACCGAGTGAGACACAGGGACCGAGAGAGAGACAGGGACCGAGAGAGAGACACAGGGACCGAGTGTGAGACAGGGACCGATAGAGAGACAGGGACCGAGTGAGACACAGGGACCGAGTGAGACACCGGGACCGAGAGAGAGACAGGGACCGAGTGAGACACAGGGACCGAGTGAGACACAGGGACCGAGAGAGAGACAGGGACCGAGAGAGAGACACAGGGACCGAGTGAGACAGGAACCGAGAGAGAGACAGGGACCGAGAGAGAGACAGGGACCGAGTGACACACAGGGACCGAGTGAGACACAGGGACCGAGAGAGAGACAGGGACCGAGTGAGACACAGGGACCGAGAGAGAGACACAGGGACCGAGAGAGAGACACAGGGACCGAGAGAGAGACACAGGGACCGAGTGAGACACAGAGACCGAGAGAGAGACACAGGGACCGAGAGAGAGACAGGGACCGAGTGAGACACAGGGACCGAGAGAGAGACACAGGGACCGAGAGAGAGACACAGGGACCGAGAGAGAGACACAGGGACCGAGAGAGACACAGGGACCGAGAGAGACACAGGGAACGAGTGAGACACAGGGACCGAGAGAGAGACACAGGGACCGAGAGAGAGACAGGGACCGAGTGAGACACAGGGACCGTGAGAGAGACAGGGACCGAGTGAGACACAGGGACCGAGAGAGAGACACAGGGACCGAGTGAGACGCAGGGACCGAGAGAGAGACACAGGGACCGAGTGAGACACAGGGACCGAGAGAGAGACAGGGAACGAGACAGAGACACAGGGACCGAGAGAGAGACACTGGGACCGAGAGAGACACAGGGACCGAGAGAGACACAGGGACCGAGAGAGAGACCCAGGGACCGAGAGAGACACAGGGACCGAGAGAGACACAGGGACCGATAGAGAGACACAGGGACCGAGAGTGACGCTGGGACTGAGAGATGGACACAGGGACCGAGAGAGAGACGCAGGGACCGAGGGAGACACAGTGACCGAGAGAGACACAGGGACCGAGAGAGACACAGGGACCAAGAGAGACACAGGGACCGAGAGAGAGACACAGGGATTGAGAGAGACACAGGGACCGAGTGAGAGACAGGGACCGAGAGAGACACAGGGACCGAGAAAGACACAGGGACCGAGGGAGAGACACAGGGTCCGAGAGAGAGACAGAGGGACCGAGAGAGACACAGGGACCGAGAGAGAGACAGAGTCCGAGAGATAGACAGATACCGAGAGAGACACAGGGACCGAGAGAGAGACACAGGGACCGAGAGAGAGACACAGGGACCGAGAGAGACACAGGGACCGAGTGAGACACGGGGACCGAGAGAGACACAGGGACTGAGAGTGAGACTCAGGGACCGAGAGAGACACAGGGACCGAGAGAGAGACACAGGGACCGAGAGAGAGAGACAGGGACCGAGAGTGAGACAGGGACCGCGAGAGACACAGGGACCGAGAGAGAGACACAGGGACCGAGAGAGATACAGGGACCGAGTGAGAGACTCAGGTACCGAGTGAGACACAGTGACCGAGGGAGACACAGTGACCCAGTGAGAGGCAGGAACCGCGAGAGACACAGGGATCGAGTGAGAGACACAGGCAACGAGGGAGACACAGGGACCGAGAGAGACACAGGGACCGAGTGAGACACAGGGACCCACTGAGACACAGGAACCGAGAGAGACACAGGGACCGAGAGAGACACAGGGACCGAGAGAGAGACACAGGGACCGAGATAGAGACAGGGACCGAGTGAGACACAGGGACCGAGAGAGAGACAGGGACCGAGTGAGACACAGGGACCGAGAGAGAGACACAGGGACCGAGTGAGACACAGGGACCGAGAGAGAGACACAGGGACCGAGTGAGACACAGGGACCGAGAGAGAGACAGGAGCCGAGTGAGACACAGGGACCGTGAGAGAGACACAGGGACCGAGTGAGACACAGGGACCGAGAGAGAGACAGGGACCGAGTGAGACACAGGGACCGAGAGAGAGACACAGGGACCGAGTGAGACACAGGGACCGAGAGAGATACACAGGGACCGAGTGAGACACAGGGACCGAGAGAGAGACAGGGACCGAGAGAGAGACACAGGCACCGAGTGAGACAGAGGGACCGAGAGAGAGACAGGGACCGAGAGAGAGACACAGGGACCGAGTGAGACACAGGGACCGAGAGAGAGACAGGGACCGAGTGAGACACAGGGTCCGAAAGAGACAGAGGGACCGAGAGAGTTACAGGGACCGAGTGAGACACAGGGACCGAGAGAGAGACACAGGGACCGAGAGAGAGACACAGCGACCGAGAGAGACAAAGGAACCGAGAGAGAGACACAGCTACCGAGAGAGACACATGGACTGAGAGAGAGACTCAGGGACCGAGAGAGACACAGGGACCGAGAGAGACACAGGGACCGAGAAAGAGACACAGGGACCGAGTGAGACACAGGAACCGAGTGAGAGACACAGGGACCGAGAGAGAGACAGGGACCGAGTGAGAGACTCAGGTACTGAGTGAGACACAGGGACCCAGTGAGACACAGGAACCGAGAGAGACACAGGGACCGAGAGAGACACAGTGACCGAGAGAGACACAGGGACCCAGTGAGAGAAAGGAACCGCGAGAGACACAGGGACTGAGTGAGAGACACATGGACCGAGAGAGACACAGGGACCGAGAGAGACACAGGGACCGAGTGAGACACAGGGACCGAGAGAGAGACACAGGGACCGAGTGAGACACAGGGAACCTGAGAGACAGGGACCGAGAGAGAGACACAGGGACCGAGTGAGACACAGGGACCGAGAGAGAGACACAGGGACCGAGTGAGACACAGGGACCGAGAGAGACACAGGGACCGAGAGAGAGACAGGGACCGAGTGAGACACAGGAACCGAGTGAGAGACAGGAACCGCGAGAGACACAGGGACCGAGTGAGAGACACATGGACCGAGAGAGACACAGGGACCGAGAGAGACACAGGGACCGAGTGAGACACAGGGACAGAGAGAGAGACACAGGGACCGAGTGAGACACAGGGAACGTGAGAGACAGGGACCCAGTGAGACACAGGAACCGAGAGAGACACAGGGACCGAGAGAGACACAGTGACCGAGAGAGACACAGGGACCCAGTGAGAGAAAGGAACCGCGAGAGACACAGGGACTGAGTGAGAGACACATGGACCGAGAGAGACACAGGGACCGAGAGAGACACAGGGACCGAGTGAGACACAGGGACCGAGAGAGAGAAACAGGGACCGAGTGAGACACAGGGAACCTGAGAGACAGGGTCCGAGAGAGAGACAGAGGGACCGAGAGAGACACAGGGACCGAGAGAGAGACAGAGTCCGAGAGATAGACAGATACCGAGAGAGACACAGGGACCGAGAGAGAGACACAGGGACCGAGAGAGAGACACAGGGACCGAGAGAGACACAGGGACCGAGTGAGACACGGGGACCGAGAGAGACACAGGGACTGAGAGTGAGACTCAGGGACCGAGAGAGACACAGGGACCGAGAGAGAGACACAGGACCGAGAGAGAGAGACAGGGACCGAGAGTGAGACAGGGACCGCGAGAGACACAGGGACCGAGAGAGAGACACAGGGACCGAGAGAGATACAGGGACCGAGTGAGAGACTCAGGTACCGAGTGAGACACAGTGACCGAGGGAGACACAGTGACCCAGTGAGAGGCAGGAACCGCGAGAGACACAGGGATCGAGTGAGAGACACAGGCAACGAGGGAGACACAGGGACCGAGAGAGACACAGGGACCGAGTGAGACACAGGGACCCACTGAGACACAGGAACCGAGAGAGACACAGGGACCGAGAGAGACACAGTGACCTAGAGAGACACAGGGACCCAGTGAGAGACAGTAACCGCGAGAGACACAGGGACCGAGTGAGAGACACAGGGACCGAGAGAGACACAGGGACCGAGTGAGACACAGGGACCGAGTGAGACACAGGGACCCACTGAGACACAGGAACCGAGAGAGACACAGGGACCGAGAGAGACACAGGGACCGAGAGAGAGACACAGGGACCGAGATAGAGACAGGGACCGAGTGAGACACAGGGACCGAGAGAGAGACAGGGACCGAGTGAGACACAGGGACCGAGAGAGAGACACAGGGACCGAGTGAGACACAGGGACCGAGTGTGAGACAGGGACCGAGAGAGAGACAGGGACCGAGTGAGACACAGGGACCGAGTGAGACACCGGGACTGAGAGAGAGAGACAGGGACCGAGAGAGACACAGGGACCGAGAGAGAGACAGGGACCGAGTGAGACACAGGGACCAAGTGAGACACAGGGACCAAGTGAGACACAGGGACCGAGAGAGAGACAGGGACCGAGAGAGAGACACAGGGACCGAGTGATACAGGGACCGAGAGAGAGACAGGGACCGAGAGAGAGACAGGGACCGAGTGAGACACAGGGACCGAGTGAGACACAGGGACCGAGAGAGAGACAGGGGCCGCGTGAGACACAGGGACCGAGTGAGACACAGGGACCGAGAGAGAGACAGGGACCGAGTGAGACACAGGGACCGAGTGAGACACAGGGACCGAGAGAGAGACAGGGACCGAGTGAGACACAGGGTCCGAGAGAGACACAGGGACCGAGAGAGACACAGGGACCGAGTGAGACACAGGGACCGAGAGAGAGACAGGGACCGAGAGAGAGACACAGGGACCGAGTGTGAGACAGGGACCGATAGAGAGACAGGGACCGAGTGAGACACAGGGACCGAGTGAGACACCGGGACCGAGAGAGAGACAGGGACCGAGTGAGACACAGGGACCGAGTGAGACACAGGGACCGAGAGAGAGACAGGGACCGAGAGAGAGACACAGGGACCGAGTGAGACAGGAACCGAGAGAGAGACAGGGACCGAGAGAGAGACAGGGACCGAGTGACACACAGGGACCGAGTGAGACACAGGGACCGAGAGAGAGACAGGGACCGAGTGAGACACAGGGACCGAGAGAGAGACACAGGGACCGAGAGAGAGACACAGGGACCGAGAGAGAGACACAGGGACCGAGTGAGACACAGAGACCGAGAGAGAGACACAGGGACCGAGAGAGAGACAGGGACCGAGTGAGACACAGGGACCGAGAGAGAGACACAGGGACCGAGAGAGAGACACAGGGACCGAGAGAGAGACACAGGGACCGAGAGAGACACAGGGACCGAGAGAGACACAGGGAACGAGTGAGACACAGGGACCGAGAGAGAGACACAGGGACCGAGAGAGAGACAGGGACCGAGTGAGACACAGGGACCGTGAGAGAGACAGGGACCGAGTGAGACACAGGGACCGAGAGAGAGACACAGGGACCGAGTGAGACGCAGGGACCGAGAGAGAGACACAGGGACCGAGTGAGACACAGGGACCGAGAGAGAGACAGGGAACGAGACAGAGACACAGGGACCGAGAGAGAGACACTGGGACCGAGAGAGACACAGGGACCGAGAGAGACACAGGGACCGAGAGAGAGACCCAGGGACCGAGAGAGACACAGGGACCGAGAGAGACACAGGGACCGATAGAGAGACACAGGGACCGAGAGTGACGCTGGGACTGAGAGAGAGACACAGGGACCGAGAGAGAGACGCAGGGACCGAGGGAGACACAGTGACCGAGAGAGACACAGGGACCGAGAGAGACACAGGGACCAAGAGAGACACAGGGACCGAGAGAGAGACACAGGGATTGAGAGAGACACAGGGACCGAGTGAGAGACAGGGACCGAGAGAGACACAGGGACCGAGAAAGACACAGGGACCGAGGGAGAGACACAGGGTCCGAGAGAGAGACAGAGGGACCGAGAGAGACACAGGGACCGAGAGAGAGACAGAGTCCGAGAGATAGACAGATACCGAGAGAGACACAGGGACCGAGAGAGAGACACAGGGACCGAGAGAGAGACACAGGGACCGAGAGAGACACAGGGACCGAGTGAGACACGGGGACCGAGAGAGACACAGGGACTGAGAGTGAGACTCAGGGACCGAGAGAGACACAGGGACCGAGAGAGAGACACAGGGACCGAGAGAGAGAGACAGGGACCGAGAGTGAGACAGGGACCGCGAGAGACACAGGGACCGAGAGAGAGACACAGGGACCGAGAGAGATACAGGGACCGAGTGAGAGACTCAGGTACCGAGTGAGACACAGTGACCGAGGGAGACACAGTGACCCAGTGAGAGGCAGGAACCGCGAGAGACACAGGGATCGAGTGAGAGACACAGGCAACGAGGGAGACACAGGGACCGAGAGAGACACAGGGACCGAGTGAGACACAGGGACCCACTGAGACACAGGAACCGAGAGAGACACAGGGACCGAGAGAGACACAGTGACCTAGAGAGACACAGGGACCCAGTGAGAGACAGTAACCGCGAGAGACACAGGGACCGAGTGAGAGACACAGGGACCGAGAGAGACACAGGGACCGAGTGAGACACAGGGACCCACTGAGACACAGGAACCGAGAGAGACACAGGGACCGAGAGAGACACAGGGACCGAGAGAGAGACACAGGGACCGAGATAGAGACAGGGACCGAGTGAGACACAGGGACCGAGAGAGAGACAGGGACCGAGTGAGACACAGGGACCGAGAGAGAGACACAGGGACCGAGTGAGACACAGGGACCGAGAGAGAGACACAGGGACCGAGTGAGACACAGGGACCGAGAGAGAGACAGGAGCCGAGTGAGACACAGGGACCGTGAGAGAGACACAGGGACCGAGTGAGACACAGGGACCGAGAGAGAGACAGGGACCGAGTGAGACACAGGGACCGAGAGAGAGACACAGGGACCGAGTGAGACACAGGGACCGAGAGAGATACACAGGGACCGAGTGAGACACAGGGACCGAGAGAGAGACAGGGACCGAGAGAGAGACACAGGCACCGAGTGAGACAGAGGGACCGAGAGAGAGACAGGGACCGAGAGAGAGACACAGGGACCGAGTGAGACACAGGGACCGAGAGAGAGACAGGGACCGAGTGAGACACAGGGTCCGAAAGAGACAGAGGGACCGAGAGAGTTACAGGGACCGAGTGAGACACAGGGACCGAGAGAGAGACACAGGGACCGAGAGAGAGACACAGCGACCGAGAGAGACAAAGGAACCGAGAGAGAGACACAGCTACCGAGAGAGACACATGGACTGAGAGAGAGACTCAGGGACCGAGAGAGACACAGGGACCGAGAGAGACACAGGGACCGAGAAAGAGACACAGGGACCGAGTGAGACACAGGAACCGAGTGAGAGACACAGGGACCGAGAGAGAGACAGGGACCGAGTGAGAGACTCAGGTACTGAGTGAGACACAGGGACCCAGTGAGACACAGGAACCGAGAGAGACACAGGGACCGAGAGAGACACAGTGACCGAGAGAGACACAGGGACCCAGTGAGAGAAAGGAACCGCGAGAGACACAGGGACTGAGTGAGAGACACATGGACCGAGAGAGACACAGGGACCGAGAGAGACACAGGGACCGAGTGAGACACAGGGACCGAGAGAGAGACACAGGGACCGAGTGAGACACAGGGAACCTGAGAGACAGGGACCGAGAGAGAGACACAGGGACCGAGTGAGACACAGGGACCGAGAGAGAGACACAGGGACCGAGTGAGACACAGGGACCGAGAGAGACACAGGGACCGAGAGAGAGACAGGGACCGAGTGAGACACAGGAACCGAGTGAGAGACAGGAACCGCGAGAGACACAGGGACCGAGTGAGAGACACATGGACCGAGAGAGACACAGGGACCGAGAGAGACACAGGGACCGAGTGAGACACAGGGACAGAGAGAGAGACACAGGGACCGAGTGAGACACAGGGAACGTGAGAGACAGGGACCCAGTGAGACACAGGAACCGAGAGAGACACAGGGACCGAGAGAGACACAGTGACCGAGAGAGACACAGGGACCCAGTGAGAGAAAGGAACCGCGAGAGACACAGGGACTGAGTGAGAGACACATGGACCGAGAGAGACACAGGGACCGAGAGAGACACAGGGACCGAGTGAGACACAGGGACCGAGAGAGAGAAACAGGGACCGAGTGAGACACAGGGAACCTGAGAGACAGGGTCCGAGAGAGAGACAGAGGGACCGAGAGAGACACAGGGACCGAGAGAGAGACAGAGTCCGAGAGATAGACAGATACCGAGAGAGACACAGGGACCGAGAGAGAGACACAGGGACCGAGAGAGAGACACAGGGACCGAGAGAGACACAGGGACCGAGTGAGACACGGGGACCGAGAGAGACACAGGGACTGAGAGTGAGACTCAGGGACCGAGAGAGACACAGGGACCGAGAGAGAGACACAGGGACCGAGAGAGAGAGACAGGGACCGAGAGTGAGACAGGGACCGCGAGAGACACAGGGACCGAGAGAGAGACACAGGGACCGAGAGAGATACAGGGACCGAGTGAGAGACTCAGGTACCGAGTGAGACACAGTGACCGAGGGAGACACAGTGACCCAGTGAGAGGCAGGAACCGCGAGAGACACAGGGATCGAGTGAGAGACACAGGCAACGAGGGAGACACAGGGACCGAGAGAGACACAGGGACCGAGTGAGACACAGGGACCCACTGAGACACAGGAACCGAGAGAGACACAGGGACCGAGAGAGACACAGTGACCTAGAGAGACACAGGGACCCAGTGAGAGACAGTAACCGCGAGAGACACAGGGACCGAGTGAGAGACACAGGGACCGAGAGAGACACAGGGACCGAGTGAGACACAGGGACCGAGTGAGACACAGGGACCCACTGAGACACAGGAACCGAGAGAGACACAGGGACCGAGAGAGACACAGGGACCGAGAGAGAGACACAGGGACCGAGATAGAGACAGGGACCGAGTGAGACACAGGGACCGAGAGAGAGACAGGGACCGAGTGAGACACAGGGACCGAGAGAGAGACACAGGGACCGAGTGAGACACAGGGACCGAGAGAGAGACACAGGGACCGAGTGAGACACAGGGACCGAGAGAGAGACAGGAGCCGAGTGAGACACAGGGACCGTGAGAGAGACACAGGGACCGAGTGAGACACAGGGACCGAGAGAGAGACAGGGACCGAGTGAGACACAGGGACCGAGAGAGAGACACAGGGACCGAGTGAGACACAGGGACCGAGAGAGATACACAGGGACCGAGTGAGACACAGGGACCGAGAGAGAGACAGGGACCGAGAGAGAGACACAGGCACCGAGTGAGACAGAGGGACCGAGAGAGAGACAGGGACCGAGAGAGAGACACAGGGACCGAGTGAGACACAGGGACCGAGAGAGAGACACAGGGACCGAGTGAGACACAGGGACCGAGAGAGAGACAGGAGCCGAGTGAGACACAGGGACCGTGAGAGAGACACAGGGACCGAGTGAGACACAGGGACCGAGAGAGAGACAGGGACCGAGTGAGACACAGGGACCGAGAGAGAGACACAGGGACCGAGTGAGACACAGGGACCGAGAGAGATACACAGGGACCGAGTGAGACACAGGGACCGAGAGAGAGACAGGGACCGAGAGAGAGACACAGGCACCGAGTGAGACAGAGGGACCGAGAGAGAGACAGGGACCGAGAGAGAGACACAGGGACCGAGTGAGACACAGGGACCGAGAGAGAGACAGGGACCGAGTGAGACACAGGGACCGAGAGAGAGACAGGGACCGAGAGAGAGACACAGGGACCGAGTGAGACACAGGGACCGAGTGAGACACAGGGACCGAGAGAGTTACAGGGACCGAGTGAGACACAGGGACCGAGAGAGAGACACAGGGACCGAGAGAGAGACACAGCGACCGAGAGAGACAAAGGAACCGAGAGAGAGACACAGCTACCGAGAGAGACACATGGACTGAGAGAGAGACTCAGGGACCGAGAGAGACACAGGGACCGAGAAAGAGACACAGGGACCGAGTGAGACACAGGAACCGAGTGAGAGACACAGGGACCGAGAGAGAGACACAGGAACCGAGAGAGACACAGGGACCGAGAGAGACACAGTGACCGAGAGAGACACAGGGACCCAGTGAGAGAAAGGAACCGCGAGAGACACAGGGACTGAGTGAGAGACACATGGACCGAGAGAGACACAGGGACCGAGAGAGACACAGGGACCGAGTGAGACACAGGGACCGAGAGAGAGACACAGGGACCGAGTGAGACACAGGGAACCTGAGAGACAGGGACCGAGAGAGAGACACAGGGACCGAGTGAGACACAGGGACCGAGAGAGAGACACAGGGACCGAGTGAGACACAGGGACCGAGAGAGACACAGGGACCGAGAGAGAGACAGGGACCGAGTGAGACACAGGAACCGAGTGAGAGACAGGAACCGCGAGAGACACAGGGACCGAGTGAGAGACACATGGACCGAGAGAGACACAGGGACCGAGAGAGACACAGGGACCGAGTGAGACACAGGGACAGAGAGAGAGACACAGGGACCGAGTGAGACACAGGGAACGTGAGAGACAGGGACCCAGTGAGACACAGGAACCGAGAGAGACACAGGGACCGAGAGAGACACAGTGACCGAGAGAGACACAGGGACCCAGTGAGAGAAAGGAACCGCGAGAGACACAGGGACTGAGTGAGAGACACATGGACCGAGAGAGACACAGGGACCGAGAGAGACACAGGGACCGAGTGAGACACAGGGACCGAGAGAGAGAAACAGGGACCGAGTGAGACACAGGGAACCTGAGAGACAGGGACCGAGAGAGAGACACAGGGACCGAGTGAGACACAGGGACCGAGAGAGAGACACAGGGACCGAGTGAGACACAGGGACCGAGAGAGACACAGGGACCGAGAGAGAGACAGGGACCGAGTGAGACACAGGAACCGAGTGAGAGACAGGAACCGCGAGAGACACAGGGACCGAGTGAGAGACACATGGACCGAGAGAGACACAGGGACCGAGAGAGACACAGGGACCGAGTGAGACACAGGGACCGAGAGAGAGACACAGGGACCGAGTGAGACACAGGGACCGTGAGAGACAGGGACCGAGAGAGAGACAGGAGCCGAGTGAGACACAGGGACCGTGAGAGACAGGGACCGAGTGAGACACCGGGACCGAGAGAGAGTGACAGGGACCGAGAGAGACACAGGGACCGAGAGAGAGACAGGGACCGAGTGAGACACAGGGACCGAGAGATGACACAGGGACCAAGTGAGACACAGGGACCGAGAGAGACACAGGGACCGAGAGAGAGACAGGGACCGAGAGAGAGACAGGGACCGAGTGAGACACAGGGACCGAGTGAGACACAGGGACCGAGAGAGAGACAGGGACCGAGTGAGACACAGGGACCGAGTGAGACACAGGGACCGAGAGAGAGACAGGGACCGAGAGAGACACAGGGTCCGAGAGAGACACAGGGGCCGAGAGAGACTCAGGGACCGAGTGAGAGACAGGGACCGAGAGAGAGACAGGGACCGAGAGAGACACAGGGACCGAGAGAGAGACAGGGACCGAGTGACACACAGGGACCGAGTGAGACACAGGGACCGAGAGAGAGACAGGGACCGAGAGAGAGACACAGGGACCGAGTGAGACAGGGACCGAGAGAGAGACAGGGACCGAGAGAGAGACAGGGACCGAGTGAGACACAGGGACCGAGTGAGACACAGGGACCGAGAGAGAGACAGGGACCGCGTGAGACACAGGGACCGAGTGAGACACAGGGACCGAGAGAGAGACACAGGGACCGAGAGAGAGACACAGGGACCGAGAGAGACACAGGGACCGAGAGAGAGACAGGGACCGAGTGAGAGACTCAGGTACCGAGTGAGACACAGGGACCCACTGAGACACAGGAACCGAGAGAGACACAGGGACCGAGTGAGACACAGTGACCGAGTGAGACACAGGGACCCAGTGAGAGACAGGAACCGCGAGAGACACAGGGACCGAGTGAGAGACACATGGACCGAGAGAGACACAGGGACCGAGAGAGACACAGGGACCGAGTGAGACACAGGGTCCGAGTGAGAGACACAGGGACCGAGTGAGACACAGAGACCGTGAGAGACAGGGACCGAGAGAGAGACAGGAGCCGAGTGAGACACAGGGACCGTGAGAGACAGGGACTGAGAGAGAGACACAGGGACCGAGAGAGAGACAGGGACCGAGTGAGACACAGGGACCGAGAGAGAGACAGGGACCGAGAGAGACACAGGGACCGAGAGAGAGACAGGGACCGAGTGAGACACAGGGACCAAGTGAGACACAGGGACCAAGTGAGACACAGGGACCGAGAGAGAGACAGGGACCGAGAGAGAGACACAGGGACCGAGTGATACAGGGACCGAGAGAGAGACAGGGACCGAGAGAAAGACAGGGACCGAGTGAGACACAGGGACCGAGTGAGACACAGGGACCGAGAGAGAGACAGGGGCCGCGTGAGACACAGGGACCGAGTGAGACACAGGGACCGAGAGAGAGACAGGGACCGAGTGAGACACAGGGACCGAGTGAGACACAGGGACCGAGAGAGAGACAGGGACCGAGTGAGACACAGGGTCCGAGAGAGACACAGGGACCGAGAGAGACACAGGGACCGAGTGAGACACAGGGACCGAGAGAGAGACAGGGACCGAGAGAGAGACACAGGGACCGAGTGTGAGACAGGGACCGATAGAGAGACAGGGACCGAGTGAGACACAGGGACCGAGTGAGACACCGGGACCGAGAGAGAGACAGGGACCGAGAGAGACACAGGGACCGAGAGAGAGACACAGGGACCGAGAGAGACACAGGGACCGAGAGAGAGACACAGGGACCGAGAGAGACACAGGGACCGAGAGAGAGACAGGGACCGAGTGAGAGACTCAGGTACCGAGTGAGACACAGGGACCCACTGAGACACAGGAACCGAGAGAGACACAGGGACCGAGTGAGACACAGTGACCGAGTGAGACACAGGGACCCAGTGAGAGACAGGAACCGCGAGAGACACAGGGACCGAGTGAGAGACACATGGACCGAGAGAGACACAGGGACCGAGAGAGACACAGGGACCGAGTGAGACACAGGGTCCGAGTGAGAGACACAGGGACCGAGTGAGACACAGAGACCGTGAGAGACAGGGACCGAGAGAGAGACAGGAGCCGAGTGAGACACAGGGACCGTGAGAGACAGGGACTGAGAGAGAGACACAGGGACCGAGAGAGAGACAGGGACCGAGTGAGACACAGGGACCGAGAGAGAGACAGGGACCGAGAGAGACACAGGGACCGAGAGAGAGACAGGGACCGAGTGAGACACAGGGACCAAGTGAGACACAGGGACCAAGTGAGACACAGGGACCGAGAGAGAGACAGGGACCGAGAGAGAGACACAGGGACCGAGTGATACAGGGACCGAGAGAGAGACAGGGACCGAGAGAAAGACAGGGACCGAGTGAGACACAGGGACCGAGTGAGACACAGGGACCGAGAGAGAGACAGGGGCCGCGTGAGACACAGGGACCGAGTGAGACACAGGGACCGAGAGAGAGACAGGGACCGAGTGAGACACAGGGACCGAGTGAGACACAGGGACCGAGAGAGAGACAGGGACCGAGTGAGACACAGGGTCCGAGAGAGACACAGGGACCGAGAGAGACACAGGGACCGAGTGAGACACAGGGACCGAGAGAGAGACAGGGACCGAGAGAGAGACACAGGGACCGAGTGTGAGACAGGGACCGATAGAGAGACAGGGACCGAGTGAGACACAGGGACCGAGTGAGACACCGGGACCGAGAGAGAGACAGGGACCGAGAGAGACACAGGGACCGAGAGAGAGACACAGGGACCGAGAGAGACACAGGGACCGAGAGAGAGACACAGGGACCGAGAGAGACACAGGGACCGAGAGAGAGACAGGGACCGAGAGAGAGACACAGGGACCGAGTGAGACAGGAACCGAGAGAGAGACAGGGACCGAGAGAGAGACACAGGGACCGAGTGAGACAGGAACCGAGAGAGAGACAGGAACCGAGAGAGAGACAGGAACCGAGACAGAGACAGGAACCGAGAGAGAGACAGGGACCGAGTGAGACACAGGGACCGAGTGAGACACCGGGACCGAGAGAGAGACAGGGACCGAGTGAGACACAGGGACCGAGTGAGACACAGGGACCGAGAGAGAGACACAGGGACCGAGTGAGACAGGAACCGAGAGAGAGACAGGGACCGAGAGAGAGACAGGGACCGAGAGAGAGACAGGGACCGAGTGAGACACAGGGACCGAGTGAGACACAGGGACCGAGAGAGAGACAGGGACCGCGTGAGACACAGGGACCGAGTGAGACACAGGGACCGAGAGAGAGACACAGGGACCGAGAGAGAGACACAGGGACCGAGAGAGACACAGGGACCGAGAGAGAGACAGGGACCGAGTGAGAGACTCAGGTACCGAGTGAGACACAGGGACCCACTGAGACACAGGAACCGAGAGAGACACAGGGACCGAGTGAGACACAGTGACCGAGTGAGACACAGGGACCCAGTGAGAGACAGGAACCGCGAGAGACACAGGGACCGAGTGAGAGACACATGGACCGAGAGAGACACAGGGACCGAGAGAGACACAGGGACCGAGTGAGACACAGGGTCCGAGTGAGAGACACAGGGACCGAGTGAGTCACAGAGACCGTGAGAGACAGGGACCGAGAGAGAGACAGGAGCCGAGTGAGACACAGGGACCGTGAGAGACAGGGACTGAGAGAGAGACACAGGGACCGAGAGAGAGACAGGGACCGAGTGAGACACAGGGACCGAGAGAGAGACAGGGACCGAGTGAGACACAGGGACCGAGAGAGAGACACAGGGACCGAGTGAGACACAGGGACCGAGAGAGAGACACAGGGACCGAGAGAGACACAGGGACCGAGAGAGAGACAGGGACCGAGAGAGAGACACAGGCACCGAGTGAGACACAGGGACCGAGAGAGAGACAGGGACCGAGAGAGAGACAGGGACCGAGTGAGACACAGGGACCGAGTGAGACACAGGGACCGAGAGAGAGACAGGGACCGAGTGAGACACAGGGTCCGAGAGAGAAACAGGGACCGAGAGAGACACAGGGACCGAGTGAGACACAGGGACCGAGAGAGAGACAGGGACCGAGAGAGAGACAGGGACCGAGTGAGACACAGGGACCGAGGGAGACACAGGGACCGAGAGAGAGACAGGGACCGAGTGAGACACAGGGTCCGAGAGAGACACAGGGACCGAGAGAGACACAGGGACCGAGTGAGACACAGGGACCGAGAGAGAGACAGGGACCGAGAGAGAGACACAGGGACCGAGTGTGAGACAGGGACCGAGAGAGAGACAGGGACCGAGTGAGACACAGGGACCGAGTGAGACACCGGGACCGAGAGAGAGAGACAGGGACCGAGAGAGACACAGGGACCGAGAGAGAGACAGGGACCGAGTGAGACACAGGGACCAAGTGAGACACAGGGACCAAGTGAGACACAGGGACCGAGAGAGAGACAGGGACCGAGAGAGAGACACAGGGACCGAGTGATACAGGGACCGAGAGAGAGACAGGGACCGAGAGAGAGACAGGGACCGAGTGAGACACAGGGACCGAGTGAGACACAGGGACCGAGAGAGAGACAGGGGCCGCGTGAGACACAGGGACCGAGTGAGACACAGGGACCGAGAGAGAGACAGGGACCGAGTGAGACACAGGGACCGAGTGAGACACAGGGACCGAGAGAGAGACAGGGACCGAGTGAGACACAGGGTCCGAGAGAGACACAGGGACCGAGAGAGACACAGGGACCGAGTGAGACACAGGGACCGAGAGAGAGACAGGGACCGAGAGAGAGACACAGGGACCGAGTGTGAGACAGGGACCGATAGAGAGACAGGGACCGAGTGAGACACAGGGACCGAGTGAGACACCGGGACCGAGAGAGAGACAGGGACCGAGAGAGACACAGGGACCGAGAGAGAGACAGGGACCGAGAGAGAGACAGGGACCGAGAGAGAGACACAGGGACCGAGTGAGACAGGAACCGAGAGAGAGACAGGGACCGAGAGAGAGACACAGGGACCGAGTGAGACAGGAACCGAGAGAGAGACAGGAACCGAGAGAGAGACAGGAACCGAGAGAGAGACAGGAACCGAGAGAGAGACAGGGACCGAGTGAGACACAGGGACCGAGTGAGACACCGGGACCGAGAGAGAGACAGGGACCGAGTGAGACACAGGGACCGAGTGAGACACAGGGACCGAGAGAGAGACACAGGGACCGAGTGAGACAGGAACCGAGAGAGAGACAGGGACCGAGAGAGAGACAGGGACCGAGTGACACACAGGGACCGAGAGAGAGACACAGGGACCGAGAGAGAGACACAGGGACCGAGAGAGAGACACAGGGACCGAGTGAGACACAGGGACCGAGAGAGAGACACAGGGACCGAGAGAGAGACAGGGACCGAGTGAGACACAGGGACCGAGAGAGAGACACAGGGACCGAGAGAGAGACACAGGGACCGAGAGAGAGAGACACAGGGACCGAGAGAGACACAGGGACCGAGAGAGACACAGGGACCGAGAGAGAGACACAGGGACCGAGAGAGAGACAGGGACCGAGTGAGACACAGGGACCGTGAGAGAGACAGGGACCGAGTGAGACACAGGGACCGAGAGAGAGACACAGGGACCGAGTGAGACACAGGGACCGAGAGAGAGACACAGGGACCGAGTGAGACGCAGGGACCGAGAGAGAGACACAGGGACCGAGTGAGACACAGGGACCGAGAGAGAGACAGGGAACGAGACAGAGACACAGGGACGGAGAGAGAGACACAGGCACCGAGAGAGACACAGGGACCGAGAGAGAGACCCAGGGACCGAGAGAGACACAGGGACCGAGAGAGACACAGGGACCGATAGAGAGACACAGGGACCGAGAGTGACGCTGGGACTGAGAGAGAGACACAGGGACCGAGAGAGAGACGCAGGTACCGAGGGAGACACAGTGACCGAGAGAGACACAGGGACCGAGAGAGACACAGGGACCGAGAGAGACACAGGGACCGAGAGAGAGACACAGGGATTGAGAGAGACACAGGGACCGAGTGAGAGACAGGGACCGAGAGAGACACAGGGACCGAGAAAGACACAGGGACCGAGGGAGAGACACAGGGTCCGAGAGAGAGACAGAGGGACCGAGAGAGACACAGGGACCCAGAGAGAGACAGAGTCCGAGAGATAGACAGATACCGAGAGAGACACAGGGACCGAGAGAGAGACACAGGGACCGAGAGAGAGACACAGGGACCGAGAGAGACACAGGGACCGAGTGAGACACGGGGACCGAGAGAGACACAGGGACCGAGAGAGTCACAGGGACCGAGAGAGAGACAGGGACCGAGAGAGAGACACAGGCACCGAGTGAGACACAGGGACCGAGAGAGAGACAGGGACCGAGAGAGAGACAGGGACCGAGTGAGACACAGGGACCGAGAGAGAGACAGGGACCGAGTGAGACACAGGGTCCGAGAGAGACACAGGGACCGAGAGAGACACAGGGACCGAGTGAGACACAGGGACCGAGAGAGAGACAGGGACCGAGAGAGAGACAGGGACCGAGTGAGACACAGGGACCGAGTGAGACACAGGGACCGAGAGAGAGACAGGGACCGAGTGAGACACAGGGTCCGAGAGAGACACAGGGACCGAGAGAGACACAGGGACCGAGTGAGACACAGGGACCGAGAGAGAGACAGGGACCGAGAGAGAGACACAGGGACCGAGTGTGAGACAGGGACCGAGAGAGAGACAGGGACCGAGTGAGACACAGGGACCGAGTGAGACACCGGGACCGAGAGAGAGAGACAGGGACCGAGAGAGACACAGGGACCGAGAGAGAGACAGGGACCGAGTGAGACACAGGGACCAAGTGAGACACAGGGACCGAGAGAGAGACAGGGACCGAGAGAGAGACACAGGGACCGAGTGATACAGGGACCGAGAGAGAGACAGGGACCGAGAGAGAGACAGGGACCGAGTGAGACACCGGGACCGAGTGAGACACAGGGACCGAGAGAGAGACAGGGGCCGCGTGAGACACAGGGACCGAGTGAGACACAGGGACCGAGAGAGAGACAGGGACCGAGTGAGACACAGGGACCGAGTGAGACACAGGGACCGAGAGAGAGACAGGGACCGAGTGAGACACAGGGTCCGAGAGAGACACAGGGACCGAGAGAGACACAGGGACCGAGTGAGACACAGGGACCGAGAGAGAGACAGGGACCGAGAGAGAGACACAGGGACCGAGTGTGAGACAGGGACCGAGAGAGAGACAGGGACCGAGTGAGACACAGGGACCGAGTGAGACACCGGGACCGAGAGAGAGACAGGGACCGAGAGAGACACAGGGACCGAGAGAGAGACAGGGACCGAGAGAGAGACAGGGACCGAGAGAGAGACACAGGGACCGAGTGAGACAGGAACCGAGAGAGAGACAGGGACCGAGAGAGAGACACAGGGACCGAGTGAGACAGGAACCGAGAGAGAGACAGGAACCGAGAGAGAGACAGGATCCGAGAGAGAGACAGGAACCGAGAGAGAGACAGGGACCGAGTGAGACACAGGGACCGAGTGAGACACCGGGACCGAGAGAGAGACAGGGACCGAGTGAGACACAGGGACCGAGTGAGACACAGGGACCGAGAGAGAGACACAGGGACCGAGTGAGACAGGAACCGAGAGAGAGACAGGGACCGAGAGAGAGACAGGGACCGAGAGAGAGACAGGGACCGAGTGAGACACAGGGACCGAGTGAGACACAGGGACCGAGAGAGAGACAGGGACCGCGTGAGACACAGGGACCGAGTGAGACACAGGGACCGAGAGAGAGACACAGGGACCGAGAGAGAGACACAGGGACCGAGAGAGACACAGGGACCGAGAGAGAGACAGGGACCGAGTGAGAGACTCAGGTACCGAGTGAGACACAGGGACCCACTGAGACACAGGAACCGAGAGAGACACAGGGACCGAGTGAGACACTGTGACCGAGTGAGACACAGGGACCCAGTGAGAGACAGGAACCGCGAGAGACACAGGGACCGAGTGAGAGACACATGGACCGAGAGAGACACAGGGACCGAGAGAGACACAGGGACCGAGTGAGACACAGGGTCCGAGTGAGAGACACAGGGACCGAGTGAGACACAGAGACCGTGAGAGACAGGGACCGAGAGAGAGACAGGAGCCGAGTGAGACACAGGGACCGTGAGAGACAGGGACTGAGAGAGAGACACAGGGACCGAGAGAGAGACAGGGACCGAGTGAGACACAGGGACCGAGAGAGAGACAGGGACCGAGTGAGACACAGGGACCGAGAGAGAGACACAGGGACCGAGTGAGACACAGGGACCGAGAGAGAGACACAGGGACCGAGAGAGACACAGGGACCGAGAGAGAGACAGGGACCGAGAGAGAGACACAGGCACCGAGTGAGACACAGGGACCGAGAGAGAGACAGGGACCGAGAGAGAGACAGGGACCGAGTGAGACACAGGGACCGAGTGAGACACAGGGACCGAGAGAGAGACAGGGACCGAGTGAGACACAGGGTCCGAGAGAGAAACAGGGACCGAGAGAGACACAGGCACCGAGTGAGACACAGGGACCGAGAGAGAGACAGGGACCGAGAGAGAGACAGGGACCGAGTGAGACACAGGGACCGAGAGAGAGACAGGGACCGAGAGAGAGACAGGGACCGAGTGAGACACAGGGACCGAGTGAGACACAGGGACCGAGAGAGAGACAGGGACCGAGTGAGACACAGGGTCCGAGAGAGAAACAGGGACGGAGAGAGACACAGGGACCGAGTGAGACACAGGGACCGAGAGAGAGACAGGGACCGAGAGAGAGACAGGGACCGAGTGAGACACAGGGACCGAGTGAGACACAGGGACCGAGTGAGACACAGGGACCGAGAGAGAGACACAGGGACCGAGTGAGACAGGAACCGAGAGAGAGACAGGGACCGAGAGAGAGACAGGGACCGAGAGAGAGACAGGGACCGAGTGAGACACAGGGACCGAGTGAGACACAGGGACCGAGAGAGAGACAGGGACCGCGTGAGACACAGGGACCGAGTGAGACACAGGGACCGAGAGAGAGACACAGGGACCGAGAGAGAGACACAGGGACCGAGAGAGACACAGGGACCGAGAGAGAGACAGGGACCGAGTGAGAGACTCAGGTACCGAGTGAGACACAGGGACCCACTGAGACACAGGAACCGAGAGAGACACAGGGACCGAGTGAGACACAGTGACCGAGTGAGACACAGGGACCCAGTGAGAGACAGGAACCGCGAGAGACACAGGGACCGAGTGAGAGACACATGGACCGAGAGAGACACAGGGACCGAGAGAGACACAGGGACCGAGTGAGACACAGGGTCCGAGTGAGAGACACAGGGACCGAGTGAGACACAGAGACCGTGAGAGACAGGGACCGAGAGAGAGACAGGAGCCGAGTGAGACACAGGGACCGTGAGAGACAGGGACTGAGAGAGAGACACAGGGACCGAGAGAGAGACAGGGACCGAGTGAGACACAGGGACCGAGAGAGAGACAGGGACCGAGTGAGACACAGGGACCGAGAGAGAGACACAGGGACCGAGTGAGACACAGGGACCGAGAGAGAGACACAGGGACCGAGAGAGACACAGGGACCGAGAGAGAGACAGGGACCGAGAGAGAGACACAGGCACCGAGTGAGACACAGGGACCGAGAGAGAGACAGGGACCGAGAGAGAGACAGGGACCGAGTGAGACACAGGGACCGAGTGAGACACAGGGACCGAGAGAGAGACAGGGACCGAGTGAGACACAGGGTCCGAGAGAGACACAGGGACCGAGAGAGACACAGGGACCGAGTGAGACACAGGGACCGAGAGAGAGACAGGGACCGAGAGAGAGACAGGGACCGAGTGAGACACAGGGACCGAGTGAGACACAGGGACCGAGAGAGAGACAGGGACCGAGTGAGACACAGGGTCCGAGAGAGACACAGGGACCGAGAGAGACACAGGGACCGAGTGAGACACAGGGACCGAGAGAGAGACAGGGACCGAGAGAGAGACACAGGGACCGAGTGTGAGACAGGGACCGAGAGAGAGACAGGGACCGAGTGAGACACAGGGACCGAGTGAGACACCGGGACCGAGAGAGAGAGACAGGGACCGAGAGAGACACAGGGACCGAGAGAGAGACAGGGACCGAGTGAGACACAGGGACCAAGTGAGACACAGGGACCGAGAGAGAGACAGGGACCGAGAGAGAGACACAGGGACCGAGTGATACAGGGACCGAGAGAGAGACAGGGACCGAGAGAGAGACAGGGACCGAGTGAGACACAGGGACCGAGTGAGACACAGGGACCGAGAGAGAGACAGGGGCCGCGTGAGACACAGGGACCGAGTGAGACACAGGGACCGAGAGAGAGACAGGGACCGAGTGAGACACAGGGACCGAGTGAGACACAGGGACCGAGAGAGAGACAGGGACCGAGTGAGACACAGGGTCCGAGAGAGACACAGGGACCGAGAGAGACACAGGGACCGAGTGAGACACAGGGACCGAGAGAGAGACAGGGACCGAGAGAGAGACACAGGGACCGAGTGTGAGACAGGGACCGATAGAGAGACAGGGACCGAGTGAGACACAGGGACCGAGTGAGACACCGGGACCGAGAGAGAGACAGGGACCGAGAGAGACACAGGGACCGAGAGAGAGACAGGGACCGAGAGAGAGACAGGGACCGAGAGAGAGACACAGGGACCGAGTGAGACAGGAACAGAGAGAGAGACAGGGACCGAGAGAGAGACACAGGGACCGAGTGAGACAGGAACCGAGAGAGAGACAGGAACCGAGAGAGAGACAGGAACCGAGAGAGAGACAGGAACCGAGAGAGAGACAGGGACCGAGTGAGACACAGGGACCGAGTGAGACACCGGGACCGAGAGAGAGACAGGGACCGAGTGAGACACAGGGACCGAGTGAGACACAGGGACCGAGAGAGAGACAGGGACCGAGAGAGAGACACAGGGACCGAGAGAGACAGGAACCGAGAGAGAGACAGGGACCGAGAGAGAGACAGGGACCGAGTGACACACAGGGACCGAGTGAGACACAGGGACCGAGAGAGAGACAGGGACCGAGTGAGACACAGGGACCGAGAGAGAGACACAGGGACCGAGAGAGAGACACAGGGACCGAGAGAGAGACACAGGGACCGAGTGAGACACAGGGACCGAGAGAGAGACACAGGGACCGAGAGAGAGACAGGGACCGAGTGAGACACAGGGACCGAGAGAGAGACACAGGGACCGAGAGAGAGACACAGGGACCGAGAGAGAGACACAGGGACCGAGAGAGACACAGGGACCGAGAGAGACACAGGGACCGAGAGAGAGACAGGGACCGAGTGAGACACAGGGACCGTGAGAGAGACAGGGACCGAGTGAGACACAGGGACCGAGAGAGAGACACAGGGACCGAGTGAGATACAGGGACCGAGAGAGAGACACAGGGACCGAGTGAGACGCAGGGACCGAGAGAGAGACACAGGGACCGAGTGAGACACAGGGCCCGAGAGAGAGACAGGGAACGAGACAGAGACACAGGGACGGAGAGAGAGACACAGGGACCGAGAGAGACACAGGGACCGAGAGAGAGACCCAGGGACCGAGAGAGACACAGGGACCGAGAGAGACACAGGGACCGATAGAGAGACACAGGGACCGAGAGTGACGCTGGGACTGAGAGAGAGACACAGGGACCGAGAGAGAGACGCAGGGACCGAGGGAGACACAGTGACCGAGGGAGACACAGGGACCGAGAGAGACACAGGGACCGAGAGAGACACAGGGACCGAGAGAGAGACACAGGGATTGAGAGAGACACAGGGACCGAGTGAGAGACAGGGACCGAGAGAGAGACACAGGGACCGAGAAAGACACAGGGACCGAGGGAGAGACACAGGGTCCGAGAGAGAGACAGAGGGACCGAGAGAGTCACAGGGACCGAGAGAGAGACAGAGTCCGAGAGATAGACAGATACCGAGAGAGACACAGGGACCGAGAGAGAGACACAGGGACCGAGAGTGACGCTGGGACTGAGAGAGAGACACAGCGACCGAGAGAGAAACAGGGACTGAGAGAGACACAGTGACCGAGAGAGACACAGGGACCGCGAGAGACACAGGGACCGACAGAGAGACTAAGGGACCGAGAGAGAGACAGGGACCGAGTGAGACACAGGGTCCAAGTGAGAGACACAGGGACCGAGAGAGAGACAGGGACCGAGTGAGAGACTCAGGTACCGAGTGAGACACAGTGACCGAGAGAGACACAGGGACCCAGTGAGAGACAGGTACCGCGAGAGACACAGGGACCGAGTGAGACACAGGGACCGTGAGAGACAGGGACCGAGAGAGAGACACAGGGACCGAGTGAGACACAGGGACCGAGAGAGAGACACAGGGACCGAGTGAGACACAGGGACCGAGAGAGACACAGGGACCGAGAGAGAGACACAGGGACCGGGTGAGACACAGGAACCGAGTGAGACACAGGGACCGAGAGAGAGACAGGGACCGAGTGAGAGACTCAGGTACCGAGTGAGACACAGGGTCCGAGTGAGACACAGGGACAGAGAGAGAGACACAGGGACCGAGTGAGACACAGGGACCGTGAGAGACAGGGACCGAGAGAGAGACAGGAGCCGAGTGAGACACAGGGGCCGTGAGAGAGAGGGACCGAGAGAGAGACACAGGTACCGTGAGAGAGACAGGGACCGAGTGAGACACAGGGACCGAGAGAGAGACAGGGACCGAGTGAGACACAGGGACCGAGAGAGAGAGACACAGGGACCGAGTGAGACACAGGGACCGAGAGAGAGACAGGGACCGAGAGAGAGACACAGGCACCGAGTGAGACACAGGGACCGAGAGAGAGACAGGTACCGAGAGAGAGACAGGGACCGAGTGAGACACAGGGACCGAGTGAGACACAGGGACCGAGAGAGAGACAGGGACCGAGTGAGACACAGGGTCCGAGAGAGACACAGGGAGCGAGAGAGACACAAGGACCGATTGAGAGACACAGGGACCGAGAGTGAGACACAGGGAACGAGAGAGACAAAGGGACCGAGAGAGAGACTCAGGGACCGAGAGAGACACAGGGACCGAGAGAGACACAGGGACCGAGAGAGAGACACAGCGACCGAGAGAGACAAAGGAACCGAGAGAGAGACACAGCGACCGAGAGAGACACAGGGACCGAGAGAGAGACTCAGGGACCGAGTGAGACACAGGAACCGAGTGAGAGACACAGGGACCGAGAGAGAGACAGGGACCGAGAGAGACACAGGGACCGAGAGAGACGCAGGGACCGAGAGAGACATAGGGAACGAGTCAGACACAGGGACCGAGAGAGAGACACAGGGACCGAGAGAGAGACAGGGACCGAGTGAGACACAGGGACCGAGAGAGAGACAGGGACCGAGTGAGACACAGGGACTGAGAGAGAGACACAGGGACCGAGTGAGACACAGGCACCGAGAAAGAGACACAGGGACCGAGTGAGACACAGTAACCGAGTGAGAGACACAGGGACCGAGAGAGAGACAGGGACCGAGTGAGAGACTCAGGTACTGAGTGAGACACAGGGACCCAGTGAGACACAGGAACCGAGAGAGACACAGGGACCGAGAGAGACAGAGGGACCGAGTGAGACACAGGGACCGAGAGAGAGACACAGGGACCGAGTGAGACACAGGGAACCTGAGAGACAGGGACCGAGAGAGAGACACAGGGACCGAGTGAGACACAGGGACCGAGAGAGAGACACAGGGACCGAGTGAGACACAGGGACCGAGAGAGACACAGGGACCGAGAGAGAGACAGGGACCGAGTGAGACACAGGAACCGAGAGAGAGACTCAGGGACCGAGTGAGACACAGGAACCGAGTGAGAGACACAGGGACCGAGAGAGACACAGGGACCGAGAGAGACACAGGGACCGAGAGAGACATGGGGAACGAGTCAGACACAGGGACCGAGAGAGAGACACAGGTACCGAGAGAGAGACAGGGACCGAGTGAGACACAGGGACCGAGAGAGAGACAGGGACCGAGTGAGACACAGGGACCGAGAGAGAGACACAGGGACCGAGTGAGACACAGGCACCGAGAAAGAGACACAGGGACCGAGTGAGACACAGGAACCGAGTGAGAGACACAGGGACCGAGAGAGAGACAGGGACCGAGTGAGAGACTCAGGTACTGAGTGAGACACAGGGACCCAGTGAGACACAGGAACCGAGAGAGACACAGGGACCGAGAGAGACACAGTGACCGTGAGAGACACAGGGACCCAGTGAGAGACAGGAACCGCGAGAGACACAGGGACTGAGTGAGAGACACATGGACCGAGAGAGACACAGGGACCGAGAGAGACAGAGGGACCGAGTGAGACACAGGGACCGAGAGAGAGACACAGGGACCGAGTGAGACACAGGGAACCTGAGAGACAGGGACCGAGAGAGAGACACAGGGACCGAGTGAGACACAGGGACCGAGAGAGAGACACAGGGACCGAGTGAGACACTGGGACCGAGAGAGACACAGGGACCGAGAGAGAGACAGGGACCGAGTGAGACACAGGAACCGAGTGAGACACAGGGACAGAGAGAGAGACAGGGACCGAGTGAGAGACTCAGGTACCGTGTGAGACACAGGGACCCAGTGAGACACAGGAACCGAGAGAGACACAGGGACCGAGAGAGACACAGTGACCGAGAGAGACACAGGGACCCAGTAAGAAACAGGAACCGCGAGAGGCACAGGGACCGAGTGAGAGACACATGGACCGAGAGTGACACAGGGACCGAGAGAGACACAGGGACCGAGTGAGACACAGGGACCGAGAGAGAGACACAGGGACCGAGTGAGACACAGGGACCGTGAGAGACAGGGACCGAGAGAGAGACAGGAGCCGAGTGAGACACAGGGACCGTGAGAGACAGGGACCGAGTGAGACACCGGGACCGAGAGAGAGAGACAGGGACCGAGAGAGAGACAGGGACCGAGAGAGAGACAGGGACCGAGTGAGACACAGGGACCGAGAGATGACACAGGGACCAAGTGAGACACAGGGACCGAGAGAGAGACAGGGACCGAGAGAGAGACACAGGGACCGAGTGAGACAGGGACCGAGATAGAGACAGGGACCGAGAGAGAGACAGGGACCGAGTGAGACACAGGGACCGAGTGAGACACAGGGACCGAGAGAGAGACAGGGACCGAGTGAGACACAGGGACCGAGTGAGACACAGGGACCGAGAGAGAGTCAGGGACCGAGTGAGACACAGGGTCCGAGAGAGACACAGGGGCCGAGAGAGACTCAGGGACCGAGTGAGACACAGGGACCGAGAGAGAGACAGGGACCGAGAGAGAGACACAGGGACCGAATGTGAGACAGGGACCGAGAGAGAAACAGGGAGCGAGTGAGACACAGGGACCGAGTGAGACACCGGGACCGAGAGAGAGACAGGGACCGAGAGAGACACAGGGACCGAGAGAGAGACAGGGACCGAGTGAGACACAGGGAACGAGTGAGACACAGGGACCGAGTGAGACACCGGGACCGAGAGAGAGACAGGGACCGAGAGAGACACAGGGACCGAGAGAGAGACAGGGACCGAGTGAGACACAGGGAACGAGTGAGACACAGGGACCGAGTGAGACACAGGGACCGAGAGAGAGACAGGGACCGAGAGAGAGACACAGGGACCGAGTGAGACAGGGACCGAGAGAGAGACAGGGCCCGAGAGAGAGACAGGAACCGAGTGAGACACAGGGACCGAGTGAGACACACGGACCGAGAGAGAGACAGGGACCGAGAGAGAGACACAGGGACCCAGAGAGAGACACAGGGACCGAGAGAGAGACACAGGGACCGAGAGAGACACAGGGACCGAGAGAGACACAGGGAACGAGTCAGACACAGGGACCGAGAGAGAGACACAGGGACCGAGAGAGAGACAGGGACCGAGTGAGACACAGGGACCGAGAGAGAGACAGGGACCGAGAGAGAGACAGGGACCGAGTGAGACACAGGGACCGAGAGAGAGACACAGGGACCGATTGAGACACAGGGACCGAGAGAGAGACACAGGGACCGAGTGAGACACAGGGACCGAGAGAGAGACACAGGGACCGAGTGAGACACAGGGACCGAGAGAGAGACAGGGAACAAGAGAGAGACACAGGGACGGAGAGAGAGACACAGGGACCGAGAGAAACACAGGGACCGAGAGAGAGACACAGGGACCGAGAGAGACACAGGGACCGAGAGAGACACAGGGACCGATGGAGAGACACAGGGACCGAGAGTGACGCTGGGACTGAGAGAGAGACACAGGGACCGAGAGAGAGACACAGGGACCGAGAGAGACACAAGGACCGAGAGAGACACAGGGACCGAGAGAGAGACACAGGGATCGAGAGAGACACAGGGACCGAGTGAGAGACAGGGACCGAGAGAGACACAGGGACCGAGAAAGACACAGGGACCGAGGGAGAGACACAGGGTCCGAGAGAGAGACACAGGGACCGAGAGAGACACAGGGACCGAGAGAGAGACAGAGTCCGAGAGATAGACAGAGACCGAGAGAGACACAGGGACCGAGAGAGAGACACAGGGACCGAGACAGAGACACAGGGACCGAGAGAGACACAGGGACCGAGTGAGACACAGGGACCGAGAGAGACACAGGGACCGAGAGAGTCACAGGGACCGAGTGTGAGACACAGGGACGGAGAGAGACACAGGGACCGAGAGAGTGACACAGGGACCGAGAGAGAGACAGGGACCGAGAGTGAGACGGGGACCGAGAGAGACACAGGGACCGAGAGAGACACAGGGACCGAGAGTGAGACACAGGGAACGAGAGAGACAAAGGGACCGAGAGAGAGACACAGGGACCGAGAGTGACGCTGGGACTGAGAGAGAGAGACACAGGGACCGAGAGAGACACAGGGACGGAGAGAGACACAGGGACCGAGAGAGTGACCCAGGGACCGAGAGAGAGACAGGGACCGAGAGTGAGACGGGGACCGAGAGAGACACAGGGACCGAGAGAGACACAGGGACCGAGAGTGAGACACAGGGAACGAGAGAGACACAGGGACCGAGAGAGAGACTCAGGGTCCGAGAGAGACACAGGGAGCGAGAGAGAGACAGGGACCGAGAGAGAGACACAGGGACCGAGAGTGACGCTGGGACTGAGAGAGAGACAGGAGCCGAGTGAGACACAGGGACCGTGAGAGACAGGGACCGAGAGAGAGACACAGGTACCGAGAGAGAGACAGGGTCCGAGTGAGACACAGGGACCGAGAGAGAGACAGGGACCGAGTGAGACACAGGGACCGAGAGAGAGACACAGGGACCGAGTGAGACACAGGGACCGAGAGAGAGACAGGGACCGAGAGAGAGACACAGGCACCGAGTGAGACACAGGGACCGAGAGAGAGACAGGGACCGAGAGAGAGACAGGGACCGAGTGAGACACAGGGACCGAGTGAGAAACAGGGACCGAGAGAGAGACAGGGACCGAGTGAGACACAGGGTCCGAGAGAGACACAAGGACCGATTGAGAGACACAGGGACCGAGAGTGAGACACAGGGAACGAGAGAGACAAAGGGACCGAGAGAGAGACTCAAGGACCGACAGAGACACAGGGACAGAGAGAGACACAGGGACCGAGAGAGAGACGCAGGGACCGAGAGAGACACAGGGACCGAGGGAGACACAGTGACCGAGAGAGAGAGACACAGGGATCGAGAGAGACACAGGGACCGAGAGAGACACAGGGACCGAGAGAGACACAGGGACCGAGGGAGACACAGGGACCGAGAGAGAGACACAGGGATCGAGAGAGACACAGGGACCGAGTGAGAGACAGGGACCGAGTGAGACACAGGGACCGAGAAAGACACAGGGACCGAGAGAGACACAGGGAACGAGTGAGAGACAGGGACCGATAGAGAGACACAGGGAACGAGAGAGACACAGGGCCCGAGTGAGACACAGGGTCCGAGAGAGAGACAGGGACCGAGTGAGACACAGGGACCGAGAGAGAGACACAGGGACCGAGTGAGACACAGGGACCGAGAGAGAGACAGGGACCGAGAGAGAGACACAGGGACCGAGTGAGACACAGGGACCGAGAGAGAGACAGGGACCGAGAGAGAGACACAGGGACCGAGAGAAACACAGGGACCGAAGGAGACATTGGGACCGAGAGAGACAGAGTGACCGAGAGAGACACAGGGACCGAGAGAGACACAGGGACCGAGAGAGAGACACAGGGACCGAGAGAGACACAGGGACCGAGAAAGACACAGGGACCGAGAAAGACACAGGGACCGAGGGAGAGACTCAGGGTCCGAGAGAGAGACACAGGGACCGAGAGAGACACAGGGACCGAGATAGAGACAGAGTCCGAGAGATAGACAGAGACCGAGAGAGACACAGGGACCGAGAGAGAGACACAGGGACCGAGAGTGAGACAGGGACCGAGAGAGACACAGGGACCGAGAGAGAGACACAGGGACCGAGAGAGACACAGGGACCGAGAGTGAGACACAGGGACCGAGAGAGATACAGGGACCGAGAGAGACACAGGGACCGAGAGAGAGACACAGGGACCGAGAGAGACATAGGGACCGAGAGAGACACAGGGACCGATAGAGAGACACAGGGACCGAGAGTGACGCTGGGACCGAGAGAGAGACACAGGGACCGAGAGAGACACAGGGACCCAGTGAGAGACAGGAACCGCGAGAGACACAGGGACTGAGTGAGAGACACATGGACCGAGAGAGACACAGGGACCGAGAGAAACACAGAGACCGAGTGAGACACAGGGACCGAGAGAGAGACACAGGGACCGAGTGAGACACAGGGACCGTGTGAGACAGGGACCGAGAGAGAGACACAGGGACCGAGTGAGACACAGGGACCGAGAGAGAGACACAGGGATCGAGTGAGACACAGGGACCGAGAGAGACACAGGGAGCGAGAGAGAGACAGGGACCGAGTGAGACACAGGAACCGAGTGAGACACATGGACCGAGAGAGAGACAGGGACCGAGTGAGAGACTCAGGTACCGAGTGAGACACAGGGACCCAGTGAGACACAGGAACCGAGAGAGACACAGGGACCGAGAGAGACACAGTGACCGAGAGAGACACAGGGACACAGTGAGAGACAGGAACCGCGAGAGACACAGGGGCCGAGAGAGAGACACAGGGACCGAGAGAGACACACGGACCGAGAGAGAGACACAGGGACCGAGAGAGAGACACAGGGACCGAGAGAGACACAGGGACCGAGAGAGAGACAGGGACCGAGAGTGAGACAGGGACCGAGAGAGACACAGGGACCGAGAGAGAGACACAGGGACCGAGAGAGAGACACAGGGACCGAGAGAGACATAGGGACCGAGAGAGACACAGGGACCGATAGAGAGACACAGGGACCGAGAGTGACGCTGGGACCGAGAGAGAGACACAGGGACCGAGAGAGACACAGGGACCTAGTGAGAGACAGGAACCGCGAGAGACACAGGGACCGAGTGAGAGACACATGGACCGTGAGAGACACAGGGACCGAGAGAGACACAGGGACCGAGAGAGAGACACAGGGACCGAGTGATACACAGGGACCGTGAGAGACAGGGACCGAGAGAGAGACACAGGGACCGAGTGAGACACAGGGACCGAGAGAGAGACACAGGGATCGAGTGAGAGACAGGGACCGAGAGTGAGACAGGGACCGCGAGAGACAGAGGGACCGAGAGAGAGACACAGGGACGAGAGAGATACAGGGACCGAGAGAGAGAGACACAGTGACCGAGAGAGACATAGGGACCGAGAGAGACACAGGGACCGAGAGAGAGACAGGGACCGAGTGAGACACAGGAACCGAGTGTGACACAGGGACCGAGAGAGAGACAGGGACCGAGTGAGAGACTCAGGTACCGAGTGAGACACAGGGACCCAGTGAGACACAGGAACCGAGAGAGACACAGGGACCGAGAGAGACACAGTGACCGAGAGAGACACAGGGACCCAGTGAGAGACAGGAACCGCGAGAGACACAGGGACCGAGTGAGAGACACGTGGACCGAGAGAGACACAGGGACCGAGAGAGACACCGGGACCGAGTGAGACACAGGGACCGTGAGAGAGACACAGGGATCAAGTGAGACACAGGGACCGAGAGAGAGACACAGGGACCGAGTGAGACACAGGGACCGAGAGAGACACAGGGACCGAGAGAGAGACAGGGACCGAGTGAGACACAGGGACCGAATGAGACACAGGGGCCGAGAGAGAGGCAGGGACCGAGTGAGAGACTCAGGTACCGCGTGAGACACAGGGACCCAGTGAGACACAGGAACCGAGAGAGTCACAGGGACCGAGAGAGACACAGGGACCGAGAGAGACACAGGGACCCAGTGAGAGACAGGAACCGCGAGAGACACAGGGACCGAGTGAGAGACACATGGACCGAGAGAGACACAGGGACCGAGAGAGGCACAGGGACCGAGTGAGACACAGGGACCGAGAGAGAGACACAGGGACCGAGTGAGACACAGGGACCGTGAGAGACAGGGACCGAGAGAGAGACACAGGGACCGAGTGAGACACAGGGACCGAGAGAGAGACACAGGGATCGAGTGAGACACAGGGACCGAGAGAGACACAGGGAGCGAGAGAGAGACAGGGACCGAGTGAGACACAGGAACCGAGTGAGACACAGGGACCGAGAGAGAGACAGGGACCGAGTGAGAGACTCAGGTACCGAGTAAGACACAGGGACCCAGTGAGACACAGGAACCGCGAGAGACACAGGGACCCAGTGAGAGACAGGAACCGCGAGAGACACAGGGACCGAGAGAGAGACACAGGGACCGAGAGAGACACAGGGACCGAGAGAGAGACACAGGGAACGAGAGAGAGACACAGGGACCGAGAGAGACACAGGGACCGAGTGAGACACAGGGACCGAGAGAGAGACAGAGGGACCGAATGAGACACAGGGACCGTGAGAGACAGGGACCGAGAGAGAGACAGGAGCCGAGTGAGACACAGGTACCGAGAGAGAGACACAGGGACCGAGAGAGAGACAGGGACCGAGTGAGACACAGGGACCGAGAGAGAGACACAGGGACCGAGTGAGACACAGGGACCGAGAGAGAGACACTGGGACGGAGTAAGACACAGGGACCGAGAAAGAGACAGGGACCGAGAGAGAGACCGGGAACGAGTGAGACACAGGGACCGAGAGAGAGACAGGGACCGATAGAGAGACACAGGGACCGAGAGAGACACAGGGACCGAGAGAGAGACACAGGGACCGAGAGAGACACAGGGACCGAGAGAGAGACACAGGGACCGAGTGAGACACAGGGACCGAGAGAGAGACAGGGACCGAGAGTGAGACAAAGGGACCGAGTGTGTGACAGGGACCGAGAGAGAGACATGGACCGAGTGAGACACAGGGACCGAGTGAGACACAGGGACCGAGAGAGAGACAGGGACCGAGTGAGACACAGGGACCGAGAGAGAGACACAGGGACCGAGTGAGACACAGGGACCGAGAGAGAGACACAGGGACCCAGTGAGACACAGGGACCGAGAGAGAGACACAGGGACCGAGTGAGACACAGGGACCGAGAGAGAGACAGGGACCGAGAGAGAGACACAGCGACCGAGAGAGAGACACAGGGACCGAGAGAGGCACAGGGATCGAGAGAGAGACACAGGGACCGAGAGAGACACAGGGACCGAGAGTGACACAGGGACCGATAGAGAGACACAGGGACCGAGAGAGACACAGGGACCGAGAGAGAGACACAGGGATCAAGTGAGACACAGGGACCGAGAGAGAGACACAGGGACCGAGTGAGACACAGGGACCGAGAGAGACACAGGGACCCAGTGAGAGACACAGGGACCCAGTGAGAGACAGGAACCGCGAGAGACACAGGGACCGAGTGAGAGACACGTGGACCGAGAGAGACACAGGGACCGAGAGAGACACCGGGACCGAGTGAGACACAGGGACCGAGAGAGAGACACAGGGATCAAGTGAGACACAGGGACCGAGAGAGAGACACAGGGACCGAGAGAGACACAGGGACCGTGAGAGAGACACAGGGACCGAGACAGAGACACAGGGACCGAGAGAGAGACACAGGGACCGAGAGAGACACAGGGACCAAGAGAAAGACAGGGACCGAGAGAGACACAGGGACCGAGAGAGAGACACAGGGACCGAGAGAGAGACACAGGGACCGAGAGAGACACAGGGACCTAGAGAGAGAGACACAGGGACCGAGAGAGACACAGGGACCGAGAGAGAGAGACACAGGGACCGAGAGAGACGCAGGGACCGAGAGAAAGACACAGGGATCGAGAGAGAGACACAGGGACCGAGAGAGACACAGGGACAAAGAGAGAGAGACACAGGGACCGAGAGAGACACAGGGACCGAGAGAGACACTGGGACCGAGAGAGACACAGGGACCGAGAGAGAGACACGGGGACCGAGATAGAGACACAGCGACCGAGAGAGAGAGACAGGGACCGAGAGAGACACAGGGCCGAGAGAGACACAGGGACCGAGAGAGAGACAGGGACCGAGAGAGACACAGGGACCGAGTGAGAGACAGGGAACGAGAGAGTGACAGGGACCGTGAGAGACAGGGACCGAGAGCGACACAGGGACCGAGAGAGACACAGGGACCGAGAGAGACACAGGGTCCGAGAGAGACACAGATACCGAGTGAGACACAGGGACCGAGAGAGACACAGGGACCGAAAGAGAGACAGGGACCAAGAGAGACACTGGGACCGAGAGAGACACAGGGTCCGAGAGAGACACAGGGACCGAGGGAGAGACAGGGAACGAGAGAGTGACAGGGACCGAGAGAGACAGGGGCCGAGAGCGACACAGGGACCGATAAAAACACAGCGACCGAGAGAGAGAGACAGGGACCGAGAGAGACACAGGGACCGAGTGAGACACAGGGACCGAGAGAGCCACAGGTACCGAGAGAGAGACACAGGGACCGAGAGAGACACAGTGACCGAGAGAGACACAGGGACCGAGAGAGACACAGGGACAGAGAAAGAGACACAGGGACCGAGAGAAAGACACAGGGACCGAATGAGAGACACAGGGACCGAGAGAGACAACGGGACCGAGAGAGACACAGGGTCCATGTGAGATATACAGGGACCGAGAGAGACACAGGGGCCGAGAGAGAGACACAGGGACCGAGAGAGACACAGGGACCGAGAGAGACACAGGGACCGAGAGAGAGAGACAAAGGGACCCAGAGAGACACAGGGAGCGAGACAGAGAGACACAGGGACCGAGAGAGACGCAGGGACCGAGGGAGAGACACAGGGACCGAGAGAGTGACAGAGGGACCGAGAGAGAGACAGAGGGACCGAGAGAGAGACACAGGGACCGAGAGAGAGACACAGGGACCGAGAGAGAGACACAGGGACCGAGAGAGACACAGGGACAAAGAGAGAGAGACACAGGGACCAAGAGAGACAAAGGGACCGAGAGAGACACAGGGACCGAGAGAGAGACACAGCGACCGAGAGAGAGAGACAGGGACCGAGAGAGACACAGGGACGGAGAGAGAGACACAGGGACCGAAAGAGAGACACAGGGACGGAGAGAGAGACACAGGGACCGAAAGAGAGACACAGGGACCGAGCGAGAGACACAGGGACCGAGAGAGAGACACAGGGACCGAAAGAGAGACACAGGGACGGAGAGAGAGACACAGGGACCGAAAGAGAGACACAGGGACGGAGAGAGAGACACAGGGACCGAGCGAGACACAGGGACCGAGTGAGACACAGGGACCGAGAGAGACACAGGTACCGAGAGAGAGACACAGGGACCGAGAGAGACACAGTGACCGAGAGAGAGACACAGGGACCGAGAGAGAGACACAGGGACCGAGACAGAGACACAGGGACCGAGAGAGACACAGGGACAAAGAGAGAGAGACACAGGGACCGAGAGAGACACAGGGCCGAGAGAGACACAGGGACCGAGAGAGAGACAGGGACCGAGAGAGACACAGGGACCGAGTGAGAGACAGGGAACGAGAGAGTGACAGGGACCGTGAGAGACAGGGACCGAGAGCGACACAGGGACCGAGAGAGACACAGGGACCGAGAGAGACACAGGGTCCGAGAGAGACACAGATACCGAGTGAGACACAGGGACCGAGAGAGACACAGGGACCGAAAGAGAGACAGGGACCAAGAGAGACACTGGGACCGAGAGAGACACAGGGACCGAGAGAGACACAGGGACCGAGGGAGAGACAGGGAACGAGAGAGTGACAGGGACCGAGAGAGACAGGGGCCGAGAGCGACACAGGGACCGATAGAGACACAGCGACCGAGAGAGAGACACAGGGACCGAGAGAGACACAGGGACCGAGTGAGACACAGGGACCGAGAGAGAAACAGGGACCGAGAGAGACACAGGGACCGAGTGAGACACAGGGACCGAGAGAGCCACAGGTACCGAGAGAGAGACACAGGGACCGAGAGAGACACAGTGACCGAGAGAGACACAGGGACCGAGAGAGACACAGGGACAGAGAGAGAGACACAGGGACCGAGAGAAAGACACAGGGACCGAAAGAGAGACACAGGGACCGAGAGAGACAACGGGACCGAGAGAGACACAGGGTCCATGTGAGATATACAGGGACCGAGAGAGACACAGGGACCGAGAGAGAGACACAGGGACCGAGAGAGACACAGGGACCGAGAGAGACACAGGGACCGAGAGAGAGAGACAAAGGGACCCAGAGAGACACAGGGAGCGAGACAGAGAGACACAGGGACCGAGAGAGACGCAGGGACCGAGGGAGAGACACAGGGACCGAGAGAGTGACAGAGGGACCGAGAGAGAGACAGAGGGACCGAGAGAGAGACACAGGGACCGAGAGAGAGACACAGGGACCGAGAGAGAGACACAGGGACCGAGAGAGAGACACAGGGACCGAGAGAGACACAGGGACAAAGAGAGAGAGACACAGGGACCAAGAGAGACAAAGGGACCGAGAGAGACACAGGGACCGAGAGAGAGACACAGCGACCGAGAGAGAGAGACAGGGACCGAGAGAGACACAGGGACGGAGAGAGAGACACAGGGACCGAAAGAGAGACACAGGGACGGAGAGAGAGACACAGGGACCGAAAGAGAGACACAGGGACCGAGAGAGAGACACAGGGACGGAGAGAGAGACACAGGGACCGAAAGAGAGACACAGGGACGGAGAGAGAGACACAGGGACCGAAAGAGAGACACAGGGACGGAGAGAGAGACACAGGGACCGAGCGAGACACAGGGACCGAGTGAGACACAGGGACCGAGAGAGACACAGGTACCGAGAGAGAGACACAGGGACCGAGAGAGACACAGTGACCGAGAGAGAGACACAGGGACCGAGAGAGAGACACAGGGACCGAGACAGAGACACAGGGACCGAGAGAGACACAGGGACAAAGAGAGAGAGACACAGGGACCGAGAGAGACACAGGGACCGAGAGAGAGACAGGGACCGAGAGAGAGACAGGGACCGAGAGAGAGACACAGGTACATCGAGAGAGACACAGGGCCGAGAGAGACACAGGGACCGAGAGAGAGAGACACAGGGAACAAGGAGACACAGGGACCGAGACAGAGAGACACAGGGACCGAGAGAGACGCAGGGACCGAGAGAGAGACACAGGGACCGAGAGAGAGACAGAGGGACCGAGAGAGAGACAGAGGGACCGAGAGAGAGACAGAGGGACCGAGAGAGAGACACAGGGACCGAGAGAGAGACACAGGGACCGAGAGAGAGACACAGGGACCGAGAGAGACACAGGGACAAAGAGAGAGAGACACAGGGACCGAGAGAGACACAGGGACCGAGAGAGACACAGGGACCGAGAGAGAGACACAGGGACCGAGAGAGACACAGTGACCGAGAGAGACACAGGGACCGAGAGAGACACAGGGTCCGAGAGAGACACAGATACCGAGTGAGACACAGGGACCGAGAGAGACACAGGGACCGAAAGAGAGACAGGGACCAAGAGAGACACTGGGACCGAGAGAGACACAGGGACCGAGAGAGACACAGGGACCGAGTGAGAGACAGGGAACGAGAGAGTGACAGGGACCGAGAGAGACAGGGGCCGAGAGAGACACAGTGACCGAGAGAGACACAGGGACCGAGAGAGACACAGGGTCCGAGAGAGACACAGATACCGAGTGAGACACAGGGACCGAGAGAGACACAGGGACCGAAAGAGAGACAGGGACCAAGAGAGACACTGGGACCGAGAGAGACACAGGGACCGAGAGAGACACAGGGACCGAGTGAGAGACAGGGAACGAGAGAGTGACAGGGACCGAGAGAGACAGGGGCCGAGAGCGACACAGGGACCGATAGAGACACAGCGACCGAGAGAGAGAGACAGGGACCGAGAGAGACACAGGGACCGAGAGAGAGACACAGGGACCGAGAGAGAGACACAGGGACCGAGAGAGACACAGGGACCGAGAGAGAGACACAGAGACTGTGAGAGGGACACAGGGTCCGAGAGACAGACACAGGGACCGAGTGAGAGACAAAGTCACCGAGATAGACACAGGGACCGAGAGAGAGACACAGGGACCGAGAGAGAGACACAGGGACCGAGAGAGACACAGGGACCGAGAGAGACACAGGGACCGTGAGAGAGACACAGGGACCGAGAGAGACACAGGGACCGAGAGAGACAAAAGGAACCGTGAGAGAGACACAGGGACCGAGACAGAGACACAGGGACCGAGAGAGAGACACAGGGACCGAGAGAGACACAGGGACCAAGAGAAAGACAGGGACCGAGAGAGACACAGGGACCGAGAGAGAGACACAGGGACCGAGAGAGAGACAGGGACCGAGAGAGAGAGACACAGGGACCGAGAGAGACACAGGGACCGAGAGAGAGAGACACAGGGACCGAGAGAGACGCAGGGACCGAGAGAAAGACACAGGGACCGAGAGAGAGACACAGGGACCGAGAGAGACACAGGGACAAAGAGAGAGAGACACAGGGACCGAGAGAGACACAGGGACCGAGAGAGACACTGGGACCGAGAGAGACACAGGGACCGAGAGAGAGACACGGGGACCGAGATAGAGACACAGCGACCGAGAGAGAGAGACAGGGACCGAGAGAGACACAGGGCCGAGAGAGACACAGGGATCGAGAGAGAGACACAGGGACCGAGAGAGATATAGGGACCGAGAGAGAGACACAGGGACCGAGAGAGCCACAGGGACCGTGAGAGAGACACAGGGACCGAGAGAGACACAGGGACCGAGAGAGACTGAGGGACCGAGAGAGAGACACAGGGACGGAGAGAGAGACACAGGGACCGAAAGAGAGACATAGGGATGAGAGAGAGACACAGGGACCGAAAGAGAGACACAGGGACGGAGAGAGAGACACAGGGACCGAGAGAGAGACACAGGGACGGAGAGAGAGACACAGGGACAGAGAGAGAGACACAGGGACCGAGAGAGACACCGTGACCGAGAGAGACACAGGGACCGAGAGAGACACAGGGACAGAGAGAGAGACACAGGGACCGAAAGAGAGACACAGGGACCGAGAGAGACAACGGGACCGAGAGAGACACAGGGTCCATGTGAGATATACAGGGACAGAGAGAGACACAGGGACCGAGATAGAGACACAGGGACCGAGTGAGACACAGGGACCGAGAGAGAGACTCAGGGACCGAGAGAGACAAAGGGACCCAGAGAGACACAGGGAGCGAGTGAGACACAGGGAGCGAGTGAGTCACAGGGACCGAGAGAAACACAGGGACCGAGAGTGAGACACAGGGACCGAGAGAGACACAGGGACCGAGAGAGAGACAGGGACCGAGAGAGAGACACAGGGACATCGAGAGAGACACAGGGACCGAGAGAGACACAGGGACCGAGAGAGAGAGTCACAGGGAACAAGGAGACACAGGGACCGAGACAGAGAGACACAAGGACCGAGAGAGACGCAGGGACCGAGAGAGAGACAGAGGGACCGAGAGAGACAGAGGGACCGAGAGAGAGACAGAGGGACCGAGAGAGAGACACAGGGACCGAGAGAGAGACAGAGGGACCGAGAGAGAGACACAGGGACCGAGAGAGAGACACAGGGACCGAGAGAGAGACACAGGGACCGAGAGAGACACAGGGACCGAGAGAGAGACACAGCGACCGAGAGAGACACAGGGACCGAGAGAGACACAGGGACCGAGAGAGACGCAGGGACCGAGAGAAAGACACAGGGACCGAGAGAGAGACACAGGGACCGAGAGAGACACAGGGACAAAGAGAGAGAGACACAGGGACCGAGAGAGACACAGGGACAAAGAGAGAGAGACACAGGGTCCGAGAGAGACACAGGGACCGAGAGAGACACAGGGACCGAGAGAGACACAGGGACCGAGTGAGACACAGGGACCGAGAGAGAGACACGGGGACCGATATAGAGACACAGCGACCGAGAGAGAGAGACAGGGACCGAGAGAGACACAGGGCCGAGAGAGACACAGGGATCGAGAGAGAGACACAGGGACCGAGAGAGATATAGGGACCGAGAGAGAGAGACAGGGACCGAGAGAGCCACAGGGACCGAGAGAGAGACACAGGGACCGAGAGAGACACAGGGACCGAGTGAGACTGAGGGACCGAGAGAGAGACACAGGGACGGAGAGAGAGACACAGGGACCGAAAGAGAGACACAGGGACGGAGAGAGAGACACAGGGACCGAAAGAGAGACACAGGGACGGAGAGAGAGACACAGGGACCGAGAGAGAGACACAGGGACGGAGAGAGAGACACAGGGATCGAAAGAGAGACACAGGGACGGAGAGAGAGACACAGGGACCGAAAGAGAGACACAGGGACGGAGAGAGAGACACAGGGACCGAGAGAGACACAGGGACCGAGTGAGACACAGGGACCGAGAGAGCCACAGGTACCGAGAGAGAGACACAGGCACCGAGAGAGACACAGTGACCGAGAGAGACACAGGGACCGAGAGAGACACAGGGACAGAGAGAGAGACACAGGGACCGAGAGAGAGACAAAGGGACCGAAAGAGAGACACAGGGACCGAGAGAGAGACAGGCACCGACAGAGAGGCCCAGGGACCGAGTGAGATACAGGGAACGAGAGAGAGACAGAGGGACCGAGAGAGACACAGGGACCGAGAGAGAGACACAGGGACTGTGAGAGGGACACAGGGTCCGAGAGACAGACACAGGGACCGAGTGAGAGACACAGTCACCGAGATAGACACAGGGACCGAGAGAGAGACACAGGGACCGAGAGAGAGACACAGGGACCGAGAGAGACACAGGGACCGAGAGAGACACAGGGACCGAGAGAGAGACAAAGGGACCGAGACAGAGGCACAGGGACCGAGAGAGAGACACAGGGACCGAGAGAGACACAGGGACCAAGAGAAAGACAGGGACCGAGAGAGACACAGGGACCGAGAGAGAGACACAGGGACCGAGAGAGAGACAGGGACCGAGAGAGAGAGACACAGGGACCGAGAGAGACACAGGGACCGAGAGAGAGAGACACAGGGACCGAGAGAGACGCAGGGACCGAGAGAAAAACACAGGGACCGAGAGAGAGACACAGGGACCGAGAGAGACACAGGGACAAAGAGAGAGAGACACAGGGACCGAGAGAGACACAGGGACCGAGAGAGACACTGGGACCGAGAGAGACACAGGGACCGAGAGAGAGACCCGGGGACCGAGATAGAGACACAGCGACGGAGAGAGAGACACAGGGACCGAAAGAGAGACAAAGGGACGGAGAGAGAGACACAGGGACCGAAAGAGAGACACAGGGACGGAGAGAGAGACACAGGGACCGAGAGAGAGACACAGGGACGGAGAGAGAGACACAGGGACCGAAAGAGAGACACAGGGACGGAGAGAGAGACACAGGGACCGAAAGAGAGACACAGGGACGGAGAGAGAGACACAGGGACCGAGAGAGACACAGGGACCGAGTGAGACACAGGGACAGAGAGAGAGACACAGGGACCGAGAGAGACACAGTGACCGAGAGAGACACAGGGACCGAGAGAGACACAGGGACCGAGAGAGAGACACAGGGACCGAGAGAGTGACACAGGGACCGAAAGAGAGACACAGGGACCGAGAGAGACAACGGGACCGAGAGAGACACAGGGTCCATGTGAGATATACAGGGACCGAGAGAGACACAGGGACCGAGAGAGAGACACAGGGACCGAGAGAGACACAGGGACCGAGAGAGAGACTCAGGGACCGAGAGAGACAAAGGGACCGAGAGAGAGACAGGGACCGAGAGAGAGACACAGGTACATCGAGAGAGACACAGGGACCGAGAGAGACACAGGGACCGAGAGAGAGAGACACAGGGAATAAGGAGACACAGGGACCGAGACAGAGAGACACAAGGACCGAGAGAGACGCAGGGACCGAGAGAGAGACACAGGGACCGAGAGAGACAGAGGGACCGAGAGAGAGACAGAGGGACCGAGAGAGAGACACAGGGACCGAGAGAGAGACACAGGGACCGAGAGAGACACAGGGACAAAGAGAGAGAGACACAGGGACCGAGAGAGACACAGGGACCGAGAGAGACACAGGGACCGAGAGAGAGTGACACAGGGACCGAGAGAGACGCAGGGACCGAGAGAAAGACACAGGGACCGAGAGAGAGACACAGGGACCGAGAGAGACACAGGGACAAAGAGAGAGAGACACAGGGACCGAGAGAGACACAGGGACCGAGAGAGACACAGGGACCGAGAGAGACACTGGGACCGAGAGAGACACAGGGACCGAGAGAGAGACACGGGGACCGAGAGAGAGACACAGCGACCGAGAGAGAGAGACAGGGACCGAGAGAGACACAGGGCCGAGAGAGACACAGGGATCGAGAGAGAGACACAGGGACCGATAGAGATATAGGGACCGAGAGAGAGAGACAGGGACCGAGAGAGCCATAGGGACCGAGAGAGAGACACAGGGACCGAGAGAGACACAGGGACCGAGAGAGACTGAGGGACCGAGAGAGAGACACAGGGACGGAGAGAGACACAGGGACCGAGAGAGACTGAGGGACCAAGAGAGACTGAGGGACCGAGAGAGAGACACAGGGACGGAGAGAGAGACACAGGGACCGAAAGAGAGACACAGGGACGGAGAGAGAGACACAGGGACCGAGAGAGAGAGACACAGGGACGGAGAGAGAGACACAGGGACCGAAAGAGAGACACAGGGATGGAGAGAGAGACACAGGGACCGAAAGAGAGACACACGGACGGAGAGAGAGACACAGGGACCGAGAGAGACACAGGGACCGAGAGAGAGACACAGGGACCGAGAGAGACACAGTGACCGAGAGAGACACAGGGACCGAGAGAGACACAGGGACAGAGAGAGAGACACAGGGACCGAGAGAAAGACACAGGGACCGAAAGAGAGACACAGGGACCGAGAGAGACAACGGGACCGAGAGAGACACAGGGTCCATGTGAGATATACAGGGACCGAGAGAGACACAGGGACCGAGAGAGAGACACAGGGACCGAGAGAGACACAGGGACCGAGAGAGACACAGGGACCGAGAGAGAGAGACAAAGGGACCCAGAGAGACACAGGGAGCGAGACAGAGAGACACAGGGACCGAGAGAGACGCAGGGACCGAGGGAGAGACACAGGGACCGAGAGAGTGACAGAGGGACCGAGAGAGAGACAGAGGGACCGAGAGAGAAACAGAGGGACCGAGAGAGAGTCACAGGGACCGAGAGAGACACAGGGACCGAGAGAGAGACACAGGGACCGAGAGAGAGACACACGGACCGAGAGAGAGACACAGGGACCGAGAGAGACACAGGGACAAAGAGAGAGAGACACAGGGACCGAGAGAGACACAGGGACCGAGAGAGAGACACAGCGACCGAGAGAGAGAGACAGGGACCGAGAGAGACACAGGGACGGAGAGAGAGACACAGGGACCGAAAGAGAGACACAGGGACGGAGAGAGAGACACAGGGACCGAAAGAGAGACACAGGGACCGAGAGAGAGACACAGGGACGGAGAGAGAGACACAGGGACCGAAAGAGAGACACAGGGACGGAGAGAGAGACACAGGGACCGAAAGAGAGACACAGGGACGGAGAGAGAGACACAGGGACCGAGCGAGACACAGGGACCGAGTGAGACACAGGGACCGAGAGAGACACAGGGACAAAGAGAGAGAGACACAGGTACATCGAGAGAGACACAGGGACCGAGAGAGACACAGGGACCGAGAGAGAGAGACACAGGGAACAAGGAGACACAGGGACCGAGACAGTGAGACACAGGGACCGAGAGAGACGCAGGGACCGAGAGAGAGACACAGGGACCGAGAGAGAGACAGAGGGACCGAGAGAGAGACAGAGGGACCGAGAGAGAGACAGAGGGACCGAGAGAGAGACACAGGGACCGAGAGAGACACAGGGACCGAGAGAGAGACACAGGGACCGAGAGAGAGACACAGGGACCGAGAGAGAGACACAGGGACCGAGAGAGACACAGGGACCGAGAGAGAGACACAGGGACCGAGAGAGACACAGGGACAAAGAGAGAGAGACACAGGGACCGAGAGAGACACAGGGACCGAGAGAGCCACAGGGACCGAGAGAGAGACACAGGGACCGAGAGAGACACAGTGACCGAGAGAGACACAGGGACCAAGAGAGACACAGGGACCGAGAGAGAGACACAGGGATCGAGAGAGACACAGGGACCGAGAGAGAGACACAGGGACCGAGAGAGAGATGCAGGGACCGAGAGAGAGATACAGGGACCGAGAGAGAAACAGGTACCGAGTGAGAGAATCCGGGACGGAGAGAGACACAGGGACCGAGAGAGACACAGGGACCGAGAGAGAGAGACACAGGGAACGAGAGAGACACAGTGACCGAGAGAGACGCAGGGACCGAGAGAGACGCAGGGACCGAGAGAGAGACACAGGGACATAGAGAGAGACACAGGGACCGAGAGAGACACAGGAACCGAGAGAGGGAAACAGGGACCGAGGGAGAGACAGGGACCGAGAGAGAGACAGTGGGACCGAGAGAGAGACAGAGGGACCGAGAGAGAGACAGAGGGACCGAGAGAGACACAGGGAAAAAGAGAGAGAGACACAGGGACCGAGGGAGACACAGGGACCGAGAGAGAGACACAGGGACGGAGAGAGAGACACAGGGACCGAAAGAGAGACACAGGGACAGAGAGAGAGACACAGGGACCGAGAGAGACACAGGGACCGAGTGAGACACAGGGACCGAGAGAGCCACAGGGACCGAGAGAGAGACACAGGGACCGAGAGAGACACAGGGACCGAGAGAGAGACACAGGGACCGAGGTAGAGACACAGGGACCGAGAGAGAGACACAGGGACCGAGAGAGATACAGGGACCGAGAGAGAGACACAGGGACCGAGAGAGACACAGGGACCGAGAGAGACACAGGGACCGAGAGAGAGACACAGGGACCGAGAGGGACAGAGGGACCGAGAGAGAGACACAGGGACCGAGAGAGAGACACAGGGACAGAGAGAGAGACACAGGGACCGAGAGAGACACAGGGACCGAGTGAGACACAGGGACCGAGAGAGCCAGAGGGACCGAGAGAGAGACACAGGGACCGAGAGAGACACAGGGACCGAGAGAGAGACACAGGGACCGAGAGAAAGACACAGGGACCGAGAGAGAGACACAGGGACCGAGAGAGACACAGGGACCGAGAGAGAGACACAGGGACCGAGAGAGACACAGGGACCGAGAGAGAGACACAGGGACCGAGAGGGACAGAGGGACCGAGAGAGAGACACAGGGACCGAGAGAGACACAGGGACCGAGAGAGAGACACAGGGACCGAGAGAGACACAGGGACCGAGAGAGACACAGGGACAGAGAGAGAGACACAGGGACCGAGAGAGAGACACAGGGACCGAAAGAGAGACACAGGGACCGAGAGAGACAACGGGACCGAGAGAGACACAGGGTCCATGTGAGATATGTAGGGACCGAGAGAGACACAGGGACCGAGAGAGAGACACAGGGACCGAGTGAGACACAGGGACCGAGAGAGAGACTCAGGGACCGAGAGAGACAAAGGGACCCAGAGAGACACAGGGAGCGAGTGAGACACAGGGAGCGAGTGAGTCACAGGGACCGAGACAAACACAGGGACCGAGAGTGAGACACAGGGACCGAGAGAGACACAGGGACCGAGAGAGAGACAGGGACCGAGAGGGAGACACAGGTACATCGAGAGAGACACAGGGACCGAGAGAGACACAGGGACCGAGAGAGAGAGACACAGGGAACAAGGAGACACAGGGACCGAGACAGAGAGACACAGGGACCGAGAGAGACGCAGGGACCGAGGGAGAGACACAGGGACCGAGAGAGAGACAGAGGGACCGAGAGAGAGACAGAGGGACCGAGAGAGAGACAGAGGGACCGAGAGAGAGACACAGGGACCGAGAGAGACGCAGGGACCGAGAGAGAGACACAGGGACCGAGAGAGAGACACAGGGACCGAGAGAGAGACAGGGACCGAGAGAGACACAGGGACAAAGAGAGAGAGACACAGGGACCGAGAGAGACACAGGGACCGAGAGAGACACAGGGACAAAGAGAGAGAGACACAGGGACCGAGAGAGACACAGGGACCGAGAGAGACACAGGGACCGAGAGAGAGACACAGCGACCGAGAGAGAGAGACAGGGACCGAGAGAGACACAGGGACGGAGAGAGAGACACAGGGACCGAAAGAGAGACACAGGGACCGAGAGAGAGACACAGGGACGGAGAGAGAGAGACAGGGACCGAAAGAGAGACACAGGGACGGAGAGAGAGACACAGGGACCGAAAGAGAGACGCAGGGACGGAGAGAGAGACACAGGGACCGAGCGAGACACAGGGACCGAGTGAGACTCAGGGACCGAGAGAGCCACAGGTACCGAGAGAGAGACACAGGGACCGAGAGAGACACAGTGACCTAGCGAGAGACACAGGGACCGAGAGAGAGACACAGGGACCGAGAGAGAGACACAGGGACCGAGAGAGACACAGGGACCGAGAGAGACACAGGGACCGAGAGAGAGACAGGGACCGAGAGAGAGACAGGGACCGAGAGAGAGACACAGGTACATCGAGAGAGACACAGGGACCGAGAGAGACACAGGGACCGAGAGAGAGAGACACAGGGAACAAGGAGACACAGGGACCGAGACAGAGAGACACAGGGACCGAGAGAGATGCAGGGACCGAGAGATAGACAGAGGGACCGAGAGAGAGACACAGGGACCGAGAGAGAGACACAGGGACCGAGAGAGACACAGGGACCGAGAGAGAGACACAGGAACCGAGAGAGAGACACAGGGACCGAGAGAGACACAGGGACTAAGAGAGAGAGACACAGGGACCGAGAGAGAGAGACACAGGGACCGAGAGAGCCACAGGGACCGAGAGAGAGACACAGGGACCGAGAGAGACACAGTGACCGAGAGAGACACAGGGACCAAGAGAGACACAGGGACCGAGAGAGAGACACAGGGATCGAGAGAGACACAGGGACCGAGAGAGAGACACAGGGACCGAGAGAGAGATACAGGGACCGTGAGAGAGATACAGGGACCGAGAGAGAAACAGGTACCGAGTGAGAGAATCCGGGACGGAGAGAGACACAGGGACCGAGAGAGACACAGGGACCGAGAGAGAGAGACACAGGGAACGAGAGAGAGACACAGGGACCGAGAGAGACACAGGTACCGAGTGAGGGAAACAAGGACCGAGGGAGAGACACAGGGAACGAGAGAGACACAGGGACCGAGAGAGAGACACAGGGACCGAGAGAGACGCCGGGACCGAGAGAGAGACACAGGGACATCGAGAGAGACACAGGGACCGAGAGAGACACAGGTACCGAGTGAGGGAAACAAGGACCGAGGGAGAGACACAGGGAACGAGAGAGACACAGGGACCGAGAGAGAGACACAGGGACCGATAGAGAGACACAGGGACCGAGAGAGAGACACAGGGACCGAGAGAGACACAGGGACCGAGAGAGAGACACAGGGACCGAGAGAGACACAGGGACCGAGAGAGAGACACAGGGACCGAGAGGGACAGAGGGACCGAGAGAGAGAGACAGGGACCGAGAGAGACACAGGGACGGAGAGAGAGACACAGGGACCGAAAGAGAGACACAGGGACGGAGAGAGAGTCACAGGGACCGAGGGAGAGACACAGGGACCGAGAGAATGACAGAGGGACCGAGAGAGAGACAGAGGGACCGAGAGAGAGACAGAGGGACCGAGAGAGAGACACAGGGACCGAGAGAGACACAGGGACCGAGAGAGAGACACAGGGACCGAGAGAGAGACACAGGGACCGAGAGAGACACAGGGACAAAGAGAGAGAGACACAGGGACCGAGAGAGACACAGGGACCGAGAGAGACACAGGGACCGAGAGAGAGACACAGCGACCGAGAGAGAGAGACAGGGACCGAGAGAGACACAGGGACGGAGAGAGAGACACAGGGACCGAAAGAGAGACACAGGGACGGAGAGAGAGACACAGGGACCGAAAGAGAGACACAGGGACCGAGAGAGAGACACAGGGACGGAGAGAGAGACACAGGGACCGAAAGAGAGACACAGGGACGGAGAGAGAGACACAGGGACCGAAAGAGAGACACAGGGACGGAGAGAGAGACACAGGGACCGAGCGAGACACAGGGACCGAGTGAGACACAGGGACCGAGTGAGACACAGGTACCGAGAGAGAGACACAGGGACCGAGAGAGACACAGTGACCGAGAGAGAGACACAGGGACCGAGAGAGAGACACAGGGACCGAGAGAGAGACACAGGGACCGAGAGAGACACAGGGACAAAGAGAGAGAGACACAGGGACCGAGAGAGACACAGGGACCGAGAGAGAGACAGGGACCGAGAGAGAGACAGGGACCGAGAGAGAGACACAGGGACCGAGAGAGACACAGGGACCGAGAGAGAGAGACACAGGGAACAAGGAGACACAGGGACCGAGACAGAGAGACACAGGGACCGAGAGAGACGCAGGGACCGAGAGAGAGACACAGGGACCGAGAGAGAGACAGAGGGACCGAGAGAGAGACACAGGGACCGAGAGAGAGACACAGGGACCGAGAGAGAGACACAGGGACCGAGAGAGACACAGTGACCGAGAGAGAGACACAGGGACCGAGAGAGAGACACAGGGACCGAGAGAGAGACACAGGGACCGAGAGAGACACAGGGACAAAGAGAGAGAGACACAGGGACCGAGAGAGACACAGGGACCGAGAGAGACACAGGGACCGAGAGAGAGACACGGGGACCGAGATAGAGACACAGCGACCGAGAGAGATACTGGGACCGAGAGAGAGACACAGGGACCGAGAGAGCCACAGGGACCGAGAGAGAGACACAGGGACCGAGAGAGACACAGTGACCGAGAGAGACACAGGGACCAAGAGAGACACAGGGACCGAGAGAGAGACACAGGGATCGAGAGAGACACAGGGACCGAGAGAGAGACACAGGGACCGAGAGAGAGATGCAGGGACCGAGAGAGAAACAGGTACCGAGTGAGAGAATCCGGGACGGAGAGAGACACAGGGACCGAGAGAGACACAGGGACCGAGAGAGAGAGACACAGGGAACGAGAGAGACACAGTGACCAAGAGAGACGCAGGGACCGAGAGAGAGACACAGGGACCGAGAGAGACGCAGGGACCGAGAGAGAGACACAGGGACATCGAGAGAGACACAGGGACCGAGAGAGACACAGGAACCGAGTGAGGGAAACAGGGACCGAGGGAGAGACAGGGACCGAGAGAGAGACAGAGGGACCGAGAGAGAGACAGAGGGACCGAGAGAGAGACAGAGGGACCGAGAGAGACACAGGGACAAAGAGAGAGAGACACAGGGACCGAGGGAGACACAGGGACCGAGAGAGAGACACAGGGACGGAGAGAGAGACACAGGGACCGAAAGAGAGACACAGGGACAGAGAGAGAGACACAGGGACCGAGAGAGACACAGGGACCGAGTGAGACACAGGGACCGAGAGAGCCACAGGGACCGAGAGAGAGACACAGGGTCCGAGAGAGACACAGGGACCGAGAGAGATACAGGGACCGAGAGAGAGACACAGGGACCGAGAGAGACACAGGGACCGAGAGAGACACAGGGACCGAGAGAGAGACACAGGGACCGAGAGGGACAGAGGGAACGAGAGAGAGACACAGGGACCGAGGGAGAGACACAGGGACAGAGAGAGAGACACAGGGACCGAGAGAGACACAGGGACCGAGTGAGACACAGGGACCGAGAGAGCCAGAGGGACCGAGAGAGAGACACAGGGACCGAGAGAGACACAGGGACCGAGAGAGAGACACAGGGACCGAGAGAAAGACACAGGGACCGAGTGAGACACAGGGACCGAGAGAGAGACACGGGGACCGAGATAGAGACACAGCGACCGAGAGAGATACTGGGACCGAGACAGAGAGACACAGGGACCGAGAGAGACACAGGGACCGAGAGAGAGACACAGGGACCGAGAGAGACACAGGGACCGAGAGAGAGACACAGGGACCGAGAGGGACAGAGGGACCGAGAGAGAGACACAGGGACCGAGAGAGACACAGGGACCGAGAGAGAGACACAGGGACCGAGAGAGACACAGGGACCGAGAGAGACACAGGGACAGAGAGAGAGACACAGGGACCGAGAGAGAGACACGGGGACCGAGATAGAGACACAGCGACCGAGAGAGATACTGGGACCGAGACAGAGAGACACAGGGACCGAGAGAGATGCAGGGACCGAGAGAGAGACACAGGGACCGAGAGAGAGACAGAGGGACCGAGAGAGAGCCACAGGGACCGAGAGAGAGACACAGGGACCGAGAGAGACACAGTGACCGAGAGAGACACAGGGACCAAGAGAGAGATACAGGGACCGAGAGAGAGACACAGGGATCGAGAGAGACACAGGGACCGAGAGAGAGACACAGGGACCAAGAGAGAGATACAGGGACCGAGAGAGAGATACAGGGACCGAGAGAGAAACAGGTACCGAGTGAGAGAATCCGGGACGGAGAGAGACACAGGGACCGAGAGAGACACAGTGACTGAGAGAGACGCAGGGACCGAGAGAGAGACACAGGGACCGAGAGAGACGCCGGGACCGAGAGAGAGACACAGGGACATCGAGAGAGACACAGGGACCGAGAGAGACACAGGTACCGAGTGAGGGAAACAAGGACCGAGGGAGAGACACAGGGAACGAGAGAGACACAGGGACCGAGAGAGAGACACAGGGACCGAGAGAGAGACACAGGGACCGAGAGAGAGACACAGGGACCGAGAGAGACACAGGGACCGAGAGAGAGACACAGGGACCGAGAGAGACACAGGGACCGAGAGAGAGACACAGGGACCGAGAGGGACAGAGGGACCGAGAGAGAGACACAGGGACCGAGAGAGAGACACAGGGACAGAGAGAGAGACACAGGGACCGAGAGAGACACAGGGACCGAGTGAGACACAGGGACCGAGAGAGCCAGAGGGACCGAGAGAGAGACACAGGGACCGAGAGAGATACAGGGACCGAGAGAGAGACGCAGGGACCGAGAGAGAGACACAGGGACCGAGAGAGAGACACAGGGACCGAGAGAGACACAGGGACCGAGAGAGAGACACAGGGACCGAGAGAGACACAGGGACCGAGAGAGACACAGGGACCGAGAGAGAGACACAGGGACCGAGAGGGACAGAGGGACCGAGAGAGAGACACAGGGACCGAGAGAGACACAGGGACCGAGAGAGAGACACAGGGACCGAGCGAGACACAGGGACCGAGAGAGACATAGGGACAGAGAGAGAGACACAGGGACCGAGAGAGAGACACAGGGACCGAAAGAGAGACACAGGGACCGAGAGAGACAACGGGACCGAGAGAGACACAGGGTCCATGTGAGATATACAGGGACCGAGAGAGACACAGGGACCGAGAGAGAGACACAGGGACCGAGTGAGACACAGGGACCGAGAGAGAGACTCAGGGACCGAGAGAGACAAAGGGACCCAGAGAGACACAGGGAGCGAGTGAGACACAGGGAGCGAGTGAGTCACAGGGACCGAGAGAAACACAGGGACCGAGAGTGAGACACAGGGACCGAGAGAGACACAGGGACCGAGAGAGAGACAGGGACCGAGAGGGAGACAGAGGTACATCGAGAGAGACACAGGGACCGAGAGAGACACAGGGACCGAGAGAGAGAGAGACACAGGGAACAAGGAGACACAGGGACCGAGACAGAGAGACACAGGGACCGAGAGAGACGCAGGGACCGAGGGAGAGACAGGGACCGAGAGAGAGACAGAGGGACCGAGAGAGAGACAGAGGGACCGAGAGAGAGACAGAGGGACCGAGAGAGAGACACAGGGACCGAGAGAGACAGAGGGACTGAGTGAGACACAGGGACCGAGAGAGAGACAGAGGGACCGAGAGAGAGACACAGGGACCGAGAGAGAGACACAGGGACCGAGAGAGGCACAGGGACCGAGAGAGAGACACAGGGACCGAGAGAGAGACACAGGGACCGAAAGAGAGACACAGGGACGGAGAGAGAGACACAGGGACCGAGGGAGAGACACAGGGACCGAGAGAGTGACAGAGGGACCGAGAGAGAGACAGAGGGACCGAGAGAGAGACAGAGGGACCGAGAGAGAGACACAGGGACCGAGAGAGACACAGGGACCGAGAGAGAGACACAGGGACCGAGAGAGAGACACAGGGACCGAGAGAGAGACACAGGGACCGAGAGAGACACAGGGACAAAGAGAGAGAGACACAGGGACCGAGAGAGACACAGGGACCGAGAGAGACACAGGGACCGAGAGAGAGACACAGCGACCGAGAGAGAGAGACAGGGACCGAGAGAGACACAGGGACGGAGAGAGAGACACAGGGACCGAAAGAGAGACACAGGGACGGAGAGAGAGACACAGGGACCGAAAGAGAGACACAGGGACCGAGAGAGAGACACAGGGACGGAGAGAGAGACACAGGGACCGAACGAGAGACACAGGGACGGAGAGAGAGACACAGGGACCGAAAGAGAGACACAGGGACGGAGAGAGAGACACAGGGACCGAGCGAGACACAGGGACCGAGTGAGACACAGGGACCGAGAGAGACACAGGTACCGAGAGAGAGACACAGGGACCGAGAGAGACACAGGGTCCATGTGAGATATACAGGGACCGAGAGAGACACAGGGACCGAGAGAGAGACACAGGGACCGAGTGAGACACAGGGACCGAGAGAGAGACTCAGGGACCGAGAGAGACAAAGGGACCCAGAGAGACACAGGGAGCGAGTGAGACACAGGGAGCGAGTGAGTCACAGGGACCGAGAGAAACACAGGGACCGAGAGTGAGACACAGGGACCGAGAGAGACACAGGGACCGAGAGAGAGACAGGGACCGAGAGGGAGACAGAGGTACATCGAGAGAGACACAGGGACCGAGAGAGACACAGGGACCGAGAGAGAGAGAGACACAGGGAACAAGGAGACACAGGGACCGAGACAGAGAGACACAGGGACCGAGAGAGACGCAGGGACCGAGGGAGAGACAGGGACCGAGAGAGAGACAGAGGGACCGAGAGAGAGACAGAGGGACCGAGAGAGAGACAGAGGGACCGAGAGAGAGACACAGGGACCGAGAGAGACAGAGGGACTGAGTGAGACACAGGGACCGAGAGAGAGACAGAGGGACCGAGAGAGAGACACAGGGACCGAGAGAGAGACACAGGGACCGAGAGAGGCACAGGGACCGAGAGAGAGACACAGGGACCGAGAGAGAGACACAGGGACCGAAAGAGAGACACAGGGACGGAGAGAGAGACACAGGGACCGAGGGAGAGACACAGGGACCGAGAGAGTGACAGAGGGGCCGAGAGAGAGACAGAGGGACCGAGAGAGAGACAGAGGGACCGAGAGAGAGACACAGGGACCGAGAGAGACACAGGGACCGAGAGAGAGACACAGGGACCGAGAGAGAGACACAGGGACCGAGAGAGAGACACAGGGACCGAGAGAGACACAGGGACAAAGAGAGAGAGACACAGGGACCGAGAGAGACACAGGGACCGAGAGAGACACAGGGACCGAGAGAGAGACACAGCGACCGAGAGAGAGAGACAGGGACCGAGAGAGACACAGGGACGGAGAGAGAGACACAGGGACCGAAAGAGAGACACAGGGACGGAGAGAGAGACACAGGGACCGAAAGAGAGACACAGGGACCGAGAGAGAGACACAGGGACGGAGAGAGAGACACAGGGACCGAAAGAGAGACACAGGGACGGAGAGAGAGACACAGGGACCGAAAGAGAGACACAGGGACGGAGAGAGAGACACAGGGACCGAGCGAGACACAGGGACCGAGTGAGACACAGGGACCGAGAGAGACACAGGTACCGAGAGAGAGACACAGGGACCGAGAGAGACACAGTGACCGAGAGAGAGACACAGGGACCGAGAGAGACACAGGGACCGAGAGAGAGACACAGGGACCGAGAGAGACACAGGGACAAAGAGAGAGAGACACAGGGACCGAGAGAGACACAGGGACCGAGAGAGAGACAGGGACCGAGAGAGAGACAGGGACCGAGAGAGAGACACAGGTACATCGAGAGAGACACAGGGACCGAGAGAGACACAGGGACCGAGAGAGAGAGACACAGGGAACAAGGAGACACAGGGACCGAGACAGAGAGACACAGGGACCGAGAGAGACGCAGGGACCGAGAGAGAGACACAGGGACCGAGAGAGAGACAGAGGGACCGAGAGAGAGACAGAGGGACCGAGAGAGAGACAGAGGGACCGAGAGAGAGACACAGGGACCGAGAGAGACACAGTGACCGAGAGAGAGACACAGGGACCGAGAGAGAGACACAGGGACCGAGAGAGAGACACAGGGACCGAGAGAGACACAGGGACAAAGAGAGAGAGACACAGGGACCGAGAGAGACACAGGGACCGAGAGAGACACAGGGACCGAGAGAGAGACACGGGGACCGAGATAGAGACACAGCGACCGAGAGAGATACTGAGACCGAGAGAGAGACACAGGGACCGAGAGAGCCACAGGGACCGAGAGAGAGACACAGGGACCGAGAGAGCCACAGGGACCGAGAGAGAGACACAGGGACCAAGAGAGACACAGGGACCGAGAGAGAGACACAGGGATCGAGAGAGACACAGGGACCGAGAGAGAGACACAGGGACCGAGAGAGACACAGGGACCGAGAGAGAGACACAGGGACCGAGAGAGAGATGCAGGGACCGAGAGAGAGATACAGGGACCGAGAGAGAAACAGGTACCGAGTGAGAGAATCCGGGACGGAGAGAGACACAGGGACCGAGAGAGACACTGGGACCGAGAGAGAGAGACACAGGGAACGAGAGAGACACAGTGACCGAGAGAGACGCAGGGACCGAGAGAGAGACACAGGGACCGAGAGAGACGCAGGGACCGAGAGAGAGACACAGGGACATCGAGAGAGACACAGGGACCGAGAGAGACACAGGAACCGAGTGAGGGAAACAGGGACCGAGGGAGAGACAGGGACCGAGAGAGAGACAGAGGGACCGAGAGAGAGACAGAGGGACCGAGAGAGACACAGGGACAAAGAGAGAGAGACACAGGGACCGAGGGAGACACAGGGACCGAGAGAGAGACACAGGGACCGAGAGAGAGACACAGGGACCGAAAGAGAGACACAGGGACAGAGAGAGAGACACAGGGACCGAGAGAGACACAGGGACCGAGTGAGACACAGGGACCGAGAGAGCCACAGGGACCGAGAGAGAGACACAGGGTCCGAGAGAGACACAGGGACCGAGAGAGATACAGGGACCGAGAGAGAGACACAGGGACCGAGAGAGACACAGGGACCGAGAGAGACACAGGGACCGAGAGAGAGACACAGGGACCGAGAGGGACAGAGGGACCGAGAGAGAGACACAGGGACCGAGGGAGAGACACAGGGACAGAGAGAGAGACACAGGGACCGAGAGAGACACAGGGACCGAGTGAGACACAGGGACCGAGAGAGCCAGAGGGACCGAGAGAGAGACACAGGGACCGAGAGAGACACAGGGACCGAGAGAGAGACACAGGGACCGAGAGAAAGACACAGGGACCGAGAGAGAGACACAGGGACCGAGAGAGACACAGGGACCGAGAGAGAGACACAGGGACCGAGAGAGACACAGGGACCGAGAGAGAGACACAGGGACCGAGAGGGACAGAGGGACCGAGAGAGAGACACAGGGACCGAGAGAGACACAGGGACCGAGAGAGAGACACAGGGACCGAGAGAGACACAGGGACCGAGAGAGACACAGGGACAGAGAGAGAGACACAGGGATCGAGAGAGAGACACAGGGACCGAAAGAGAGACACAGGGACCGAGAGAGACAACGGGACCGAGAGAGACACAGGGTCCATGTGAGATATGTAGGGACCGAGAGAGACACAGGGACCGAGAGAGAGACACAGGGACCGAGTGAGACACAGGGACCGAGAGAGAGACTCAGGGACCGAGAGAGACAAAGGGACCCAGAGAGACACAGGGAGCGAGTGAGACACAGGGAGCGAGTGAGTCACAGGGACCGAGAGAAACACAGGGACCGAGAGTGAGACACAGGGACCGAGAGAGACACAGGGACCGAGAGAGAGACAGGGACCGAGAGGGAGACACAGGTACATCGAGAGAGACACAGGGACCGAGAGAGACACAGGGACCGAGAGAGAGAGACACAGGGAACAAGGAGACACAGGGACCGAGACAGAGAGACACAGGGACCGAGAGAGACGCAGGGACCGAGGGAGAGACACAGGGACCGAGAGAGAGACAGAGGGACCGAGAGAGAGACAGAGGGACCGAGAGAGTGACACAGGGACCGAGAGAGACACAGGGACCGAGAGAGAGACACAGGGACCGAGAGAGAGACACAGGGACCGAGAGAGAGACACAGGGACCGAGAGAGACACAGGGACAAAGAGAGAGAGACACAGGGACCGAGAGAGACACAGGGACCGAGAGAGACACAGGGACCGAGAGAGAGACACAGCGACCGAGAGAGAGAGACAGGGACCGAGAGAGACACAGGGACGGAGAGAGAGACACAGGGACCGAAAGAGAGACACAGGGACGGAGAGAGAGACACAGGGACTGAAAGAGAGACACAGGGACCGAGAGAGAGACACAGGGACGGAGAGAGAGAGACAGGGACCGAAAGAGAGACACAGGGACGGAGAGAGAGACACAGGGACCGAAAGAGAGACACAGGGACCGAGTGAGACTCAGGGACCGAGAGAGCCACAGGTACCGAGAGAGAGACACAGGGACCGAGAGAGACACAGTGACCTAGAGAGAGACACAGGGACCGAGAGAGAGACACAGGGACCGATAGAGGGACACAGGGACCGAGAGAGACACAGGGACCGAGAGAGACACAGGGACCGAGAGAGAGACAGGGACCGAGAGAGAGACAGGGACCGAGAGAGAGACACAGGTACATCGAGAGAGACACAGGGACCGAGAGAGACACAGGGACCGAGAGAGAGAGACACAGGGAACAAGGAGACACAGGGACCGAGACAGAGAGACACAGGGACCGAGAGAGATGCAGGGACCGAGAGAGAGACACAGGGACCGAGAGAGAGACAGAGGGACCGAGAGAGAGACACAGGGACCGAGAGAGAGACACAGGGACCGAGAGAGACACAGGGACCGAGAGAGAGACACGGGGACCGAGATAGAGACACAGGGACCGAGAGAGCCACAGGGACCGAGAGAGAGACACAGGGACCGAGAGAGACACAGTGACCGAGAGAGACACAGGGACCAAGAGAGACACAGGGACCGAGAGAGAGACACAGGGATCGAGAGAGACACAGGGACCGAGAGAGAGACACAGGGACCAAGAGAGAGATACAGGGACCGAGAGAGAGATACAGGGACCGAGAGAGAAACAGGTACCGAGTGAGAGAATCCGGGACGGAGAGAGACACAGGGACCGAGAGAGACACAGTGACTGAGAGAGACACAGGGACCGAGAGAGAGACACAGGGAACGAGAGAGACACAGTGACTGAGAGAGACGCAGGGACCGAGAGAGAGTCACAGGGACCGAGAGAGAGAGACACAGGGAACGAGAGAGACACAGTGACTGAGAGAGACGCAGGGACCGAGAGAGAGACACAGGGACCGAGAGAGACGCCGGGACCGAGAGAGAGACACAGGGACATCGAGAGAGACACAGGGACCGAGAGAGACACAGGTACCGAGTGAGGGAAACAAGGACCGAGGGAGAGACACAGGGAACGAGAGAGACACAGGGACCGAGAGAGAGACACAGGGACCGAGAGAGAGACACAGGGACCGAGAGAGAGACACAGGGGCCGAGAGAGACACAGGGACCGAGAGAGAGACACAGGGACCGAGAGAGACACAGGGACCGAGAGAGAGACACAGGGACCGAGAGGGACAGAGGGACCGAGAGAGAGACACAGGGACCGAGAGAGAGACACAGGGACAGAGAGAGAGACACAGGGACCGAGAGAGACACAGGGACCGAGTGAGACACAGGGACCGAGAGAGCCAGAGGGACCGAGAGAGAGACACAGGGACCGAGAGAGATACAGGGACCGAGAGAGAGACGCAGGGACCGAGAGAGAGACACAGGGACCGAGAGAGAGACACAGGGACCGAGAGAGACACAGGGACCGAGAGAGAGACACAGGGACCGAGAGAGACACAGGGACCGAGAGAGACACAGGGACCGAGAGAGAGACACAGGGACCGAGAGGGACAGAGGGACCGAGAGAGAGACACAGGGACCGAGAGAGACACAGGGACCGAGAGAGAGACACAGGGACCGAGAGAGACACAGGGACCGAGAGAGACATAGGGACAGAGAGAGAGACACAGGGACCGAGAGAGAGACACAGGGACCGAAAGAGAGACACAGGGACCGAGAGAGACAACGGGACCGAGAGAGACACAGGGTCCATGTGAGATATACAGGGACCGAGAGAGACACAGGGACCGAGAGAGAGACACAGGGACCGAGTGAGACACAGGGACCGAGAGAGAGACTCAGGGACCGAGAGAGACAAAGGGACCCAGAGAGACACAGGGAGCGAGTGAGACACAGGGAGCGAGTGAGTCACAGGGACCGAGAGAAACACAGGGACCGAGAGTGAGACACAGGGACCGAGAGAGACACAGGGACCGAGAGAGAGACACAGGGACCGAGAGAGACACAGTGACCGAGAGAGAGACACAGGGACCGAGAGAGAGACAGGAACCGAGAGAGAGAGAGACACAGGGAACAAGGAGACACAGGGACCGAGACAGAGAGACACAGGGACCGAGAGAGACGCAGGGACCGAGGGAGAGACAGGGACCGAGAGAGAGACAGAGGGACCGAGAGAGAGACAGAGGGACCGAGAGAGAGACAGAGGGACCGAGAGAGAGACACAGGGACCGAGAGAGACAGAGGGACTGAGTGAGACACAGGGACCGAGAGAGAGACAGAGGGACCGAGAGAGAGACACAGGGACCGAGAGAGAGACACAGGGACCGAGAGAGGCACAGGGACAAAGAGAGAGAGACACAGGGACTGAGAGAGAGACAGGGACCGAGAGTGAGACACAGGTACATCGAGAGAGACACAGGGACCGAGAGAGACACAGGGACCGAGAGAGAGAGACACAGGGACCGAGAGAGAGACAGGGACCGAGAGAGAGACACAGGGACCGAGAGAGAGACAAAGGGACCGAGAGAGACACAGGGACCGAGAGAGAGACACAGGGACCGAGAGAGACACAGGGACCGAGAGAGAGACACAGGGACCGAGAGAAAGAGACACAGGGAACAAGGAGACACAGGGACCGAGACAGAGAGACACAGGGACCGAGAGAGACGCAGGGACCGAGAGAGAGACACAGGGACCGAGAGAGAGACAGAGGGACCGAGAGAGAGACACAGGGACCGAGAGAGAGACAGGGACCGAGAGAGAGACACAGGGACCGAGAGAGAGACAGGGACCGAGAGAGAGACACAGGGACCGAGAGAGAGACAGGGACCGAGAGAGAGACACAGGGACCGAGAGAGAGACACAGGGACCGAGAGAGAGACACAGGGACCGAGAGAGAGACACAGGGACCGAGAGAGACACAGGGACAAAGAGAGACACAGGGACCGAGAGAGAGACACGGGGACCGAGATAGAGACACAGCGACCGAGAGAGATACTGGGACCGAGAGAGAGACACAGGGACCGAGCGAGCCACAGGGACCGAGAGAGAGACACAGGGACCGAGAGAGACACAGTGACCGAGAGAGACACAGGGACCAAGAGAGACACAGGGGCCGAGAGAGAGACACAGGGATCGAGAGAGACACAGGGACCGAGAGAGAGACACAGGGACCGAGAGAGACACAGGGACCGAGAGAGAGATACAGGGACCGAGAGAGAAACAGGTACCGAGTGAGATAATCCGGGACGGAGAGAGACACAGGGACCGAGAGAGAAACAGGGACCGATAGAGACAGGGACCGAGAGAGAGACACAGGGACCGAGAGAGACACAGGGACCGAGAGAGAAACACAGGGACCGGGAGAGAGACCGAGACCGAGAGAGACACAGTGACCGAGAGAGACACAGGGACCGAGAGTGAGACACAGGTACCAAGAGAGAGACACAGGGACCGAGAGAGAAAAAGGGACCGAGAGAGACACAGGTACCGAGAGAGAGACACAGGGACCGAGAGAGAGAGACACAGGGACCGAGAGAGAGAGACACAGGGACCGAGAGAGAGACAAAGGAACCGAGAGAGAGATACAGGGACCGAGAGAGAGATACAGGGACCGAGAGAGAAACAGGTACCGACTGAGAGAAACAGGGACCGAGAGAGACACAGGGACCGAGAGAGACACAGGGACCGAGAGAGAGAGACACAGGGAACGAAAGAGACACAGGGACCGAGAGAGAGAGACAAAGGGACCGAGAGAGAGACACAGGGACCGAGAGAGAGACACAGGGACCGAGAGAGACACAGGGACAAAGAGAGAGAGACACAGGGACCGAGAGAGACACAGGGACCGAGAGAGACACTGGGACCGAGAGAGACACAGGGACCGAGAAAGAGACACGGGGACCGAGATAGAGATACAGCGACCGAGAGAGAGAGACAGGGACCGAGAGAGACACAGGGCCGAGAGAGACACAGGGATCGAGAGAGAGACATAGGGACCGAGAGAGATATAGGGACCGACAGAGAGACACAGGGACCGAGAGAGCCACAGGGACCGAGAGAGAGACACAGGGACCGAGAGAGACACAGTGACCGAGAGAGACACAGGGTCCGAGAGAGACTGAGGGACCGAGAGAGAGACACAGGGACGGAGAGCGAGACACAGGGACCGAACGAGAGACACAGGGACGGAGAGAGAGACACAGGGACCGAAAGAGAGACACAGGGACGGAGAGAGAGACACAGGGACCGAGAGAGAGACACAGGGACGGAGAGAGAGACACAGGGACCGAAAGAGAGACACAGGGACGGAGAGAGAGACACAGGGACCGAAAGAGAGACACAGGGACGTAGAGAGAGACACAGGGACCGAGAGAGACACAGGGACCGAGAGAGACACAGGGACCGAGAGAGAGAGACACAGGGACCGAGAGAGAGAGACACAGGGACCGAGAGAGAGACAAAGGAACCGAGAGAGAGATACAGGGACCGAGAGAGAGATACAGGGACCGAGAGAGACACAGGGACCGAGAGAGACACAGGGAACGAGAGAGAGAGACACAGGGACCGAGAGAGAGACACAGGGACCGAGAGAGAGACAGGGACCGAGTGAGAGACAGGGACCGAGAGAGACACAGGGACCGAGAGAGAGGCAGGGACCGAGAGAGACACAGGGACCGACTGAGAGACAGGGAACGAGAGAGTGACAGGGACCGAGAGAGACAGGGACCGAGAGCGAAACAGGGACCGAGAGACACAGGGACCGAGAGAGACACAGGGTCCGAGAGAGACACAGATACCGAGTGAGACACAGGGACCGAGAGAGACACAGGGACCGAGAGAGAGACAGGGACCAAGAGAGACACTGGGACCGAGAGAGACACAGGGACCGAGAGAGACACAGGGACCGAGTGAGAGACAGGGAACGAGAGAGTGACAGGGACCGAGAGAGACAGGGGCCGAGAGCGACACAGGGACCGATAGAGACACAGGGACCGAGAGAGTGACACAGGGACCGGGAGAGACAAAGGGACCGAGAGAGACACAGGGTCCGATAGAGACTCAGGGACCAAGGGAGACTCAGGGACCGAGAGAGACACAGGGACCGAGTGAGAGACAGGGACCGAGTGAGAGACAGGGACCGAGAGAGAGACACAGGGACCGAGAGAGAGACAGGGACCGAGAGAGAGACACAGGTACCGAGCGAGAGACAGGGACCGAGTGAGAGACAGGGACCGAGAGAGAGACACAGGGACCGAGAGAGAGACAGGCACCGACAGAGAGACCCAGGGACCGAGTGAGAGACAGGGAACGAGAGAGAGACACAGGGACCGAGAGAGACACAGGGACCGAGAGAGAGACACAGGGACTGTGAGAGGGACACAGGGTCCGAGAGACAGTCACAGGGACCGAGTGAGAGACACAGTCACCGAGATAGACACAGGGACCGAGAGAGAGACACAGGGACAGAGAGAGAGACACAGGGACCGAGAGAGACACAGGGACCGAGAGAGACACAGGGACCGAGAGAGAGACACAGGGACCGAGACAGAGACACAGGGACCGAGAGAGAGACACAGGGACCGAGAGAGACACAGGGACCAAGAGAGAGACAGGGACCGAGAGAGACACAGGGACCGAGACAGAGACAGGGACCGAGAGAGAGAACACAGGGAACGAGAGAGACACAGGGACCGAGAGAGACACAGGGACCGAGTGAGACACAGGGACCGAGAGAGAGACAGCGACCGAGAGAGACGCAGGGACCGAGAGAAAGACACAGGGACCGAGAGACGCACAGGGACAAAGAGAGAGAGACACAGGGACCGAGAGAGACACAGGGACCGAGAGAGACACTGGGACCGAGAGAGACACAGGGACCGAGAGAGAGACACGGGGACCGAGATAGAGACACAGCGACCGAGAGAGAGAGACAGGGACCGAGAGAGACACAGGGCCGAGAGAGACACAGGGATCGAGAGAGAGACACAGGGACCGAGAGAGAGACACAGGGCCGAGAGAGACACAGGGACCGAGAGAGAGACACAGGGACCGAGAGAGCCACAGGGACCGAGAGAGAGACACAGGGACCGAGAGAGAGACACAGGGACCGAGAGAGAGACACAGTGACGGAGAGAGATATAGGGACCGAGAGAGAGACACAGGGACCGAGAGAGAGACACAGGGACCGAGAGAGAGACACAGGGACCGAAAGAGAGACACAGGGACGGAGAGAGAGACACAGGGACCGAAAGAGAGACACAGGGACGGAGTGAGAGACACAGGGACCGAAAGAGAGACACAGGGACCGAGAGAGAGACACAGGGACGGAGAGAGCCACAGGTACCGAGAGAGAGACACAGGGACCGAGAGAGACACAGGGACCGAGAGAGACACAGGGACAGAGAGAGAGACACAGGGACCGAGAGAGAGACACAGGGACCGAAAGAGAGACACAGGGACCGAGAGAGACAACGGGACCGAGAGAGACACAGGGTCCATGTGATATATACAGGGACCGAGAGAGAGACACAGGGACCGAGTGAGACACAGGGACCGAGAGAGAGACTCAGGGACCGAGAGAGACAAAGGGACCGAGGGAGACACAGGGAGCGAGTGAGACACAGGGAGCGAGTGAGTCACAGGGAGCGAGAGAGAGACAGGGACCGAGAGAGAGACACAGGTACATCGAGAGAGACACCGGGACCGAGAGAGACACAGGGACCGAGAGAGAGACACAGGGACCGAGAGAGAGACAGAGGGACCGAGAGAGAGACAGAGGGACCGAGAGAGAGACAGAGGGACCGAGAGAGAGACACAGGGACCGAGAGAGACATAGGGACCGAGAGAGAGACACAGGGACCGAGAGAGAGACACAGGGACCGAGAGAGACACAGGGACAAAGAGAGAGAGACACAGGGACCGAGTGAGACACAGGGACCGAGAGAGAGACACAGGGACCGAGAGAGAGACATTGGGACCGAGAGAGACACAGGGATCGAGAGAGAGACACAGGGACCGAGAGAGAGACACAGCGACAAAGAGAGAGAGACACAGGGAACGAGAGAGACACAGGGACCGAGAGAGAGACACGGGGACCGAGATAGAGACACAGTGACCGAGAGAGATACTGGGACCGAGAGAGAGACACGGGGACCGAGAGAGAAACAGGTACCGAGTGAGAGAAACCGGGACCGAGAGAGACACAGGGACCGAGAGAGACACAGGGACCGAGAGAGAGACACAGGGACCGAGAGAGAGACACAGGGACCGAGAGAGACACAGGGACAAAGAGAGAGAGACACAGGGTCCGAGAGAGACACAGGGACCGAGAGAGACAAAGGGACCGAGAGAGACACAGGGCTGTGAGAAGTAATGTAATTTTTAAGGCTGCAAGAGCTAACAGTAACGAGTTCAGCAACATACAGAAAGGGGGAGGCACATGACAGACAGTTGACTGAGTTCGGGACAGTGATGAGATTAAGCGCAGAATGGGAGATTGAGAGAGTGTTAATTGAAGGAATGACACAGTACAAGCCATTTACAGTGTTTAAAGCCAGATAAGGGGGAATAACACAATGCAAGCCATTACAGTGATTAAAGTTAACAAGGTTAACTGCCAAATAAGGGGGAATAACACAATATGAGCCATCACAATGTGTAAAAAAAAAACAGTATAAAATGTGCTGTAAATCCATGTAAGGTGTGCGCACCAGCCCACCCAATCTTGCAAGATTGTATTGTATAATAAACTGTGATCGAACGAGACAGCCCGTGGTCGTCTAAGTCTACAATCGGGATCGGGAGAAAAGGGGAATATATCGGGAGGGCTACCGGCTGGGGAATTTGCCCCTGGCGCTCCGAACTCGACTGGTGGAAACCTAACGGTGTCAACGAAACCAAGAGTTGTCTGGTGGCTGCCACGCTAGCGGGTATCTGGCGGAAACGGCCGGTAACGAAACTAACAATTTGGGGGCTCGTCCGGGATAGCTTATATACCCGGCCCTCTCGCTTGGACTAGGGAATTGATCTCAGTAATAACCAGACGCGTCACCGTGTATATTTACACAGAATTACTGAGTTCAGAACCCGACCACGAGCGAGACAAAAAAAAACTTCTAATTGGGCTTAAACTAAAGATAAAGTAAGAACCACTGGCTGCTCTCGGGGTCTGATTCAGTGCCCCGGGTTTTTCAGCTCAAATTGTGTTTAGGTTTAACGGACGAAGGGACGTACAGGAATAAAGGTCAGACAACTCCGTGCACGGGGCAAGGTAAGAGAATTACACTCCAAGGACAAAATTACGGTTAGAAGTTGAGGGTGGTTTCTTCCTTGTTTGACCACATAATAGGACAGTTCTGTTTGAGGGTTTGGAAGCAACCCAAGAGGACGAGGTGACCTATTATGGGAGGAAAACCGTCTAAGACGAGAGACGGAAGGAGAAGTAAGGCAAAGGGGTCAAACGGCATACCGCCGGATAGTCCGTTGGGAATAAAATTAAGTAATTGGGAAGATTCTGAGAAAACCCGGGGCCTCAATCGGAAAGTAATGATTAAGTATTGTTGTTTTATTTGGACTAAGGAACCAATCCGACCACCGACCGTGTTCTGGCCAAAATACGGTTCGGACGAAGATTGGGTATGTCAACTGTTAAACTTGTGTGTAAATGGAAGGTCAAAGCCAAACCCTGAAGAGATAAAATATGCAGCTTGTTGGGAGGGATCCGGTCCCCTGAATACCTCTCCGCCGTTAAACGTGTTTGTCATGTCCCCCCATCAGGGTAGTCAGTCCCGTCGTGGTCAGTCCCGTCCGTGGGAAGTATTGGACGTTTTGCCACCCCCGCCGGCCCCTAGACCCCACTCGCCCCCACCCTACGACGGGTCCCGCGACAAACCCAAGGGAGCCACCACAGATGGACAAAGAGACACCCCCGACCCTTCCAGGGAAGACCCCGGGCCATCAGCATCTAAGACTTCCTCACTGTCGGAGTCAGAGTCCTCGGGACCGAGTACTAGAAGTAAAACTAGGGAACAAAAAGAGGCCAGGCAGCAGGTTGAGAACAAAAAACCCCAAGAAGTGGTTAAAATGAAACCCCTTCGAGAGGTCCCCTTTGGGGGGGGAGATACGGGATATGTGATAGTCCCTTTAAATACCGGGGATATCAGGCAATTCAGAAAAGAGCTGCCACTTTTATTAGAGGACCCCGAGGCGGTGGCAGCTCAACTTGACCAATTCCTGGGTCCTAACTTGTATTCATGGCAGGAGTTGGAGGCCATGATGAGAGTATTATTTAATTATGATGAGAGGAGTATGATCAGGAAGAAGGCTATGGAAATTTGGGACCGCGAACACCAACAGGGGGTCCAGGGCGAGGAGAAATATCCCCTCCAAGACCCAGATTGGGACCATAATACCCAGATTGGGAGAACTCATATGTCCGATCTCCGGAATTTGATAATTAGGGGAATACAGACCTGTGTCCCCAAACAACAGAATCTAAGTAAAGCTTTCGAGGTTTCCCAAGGTAAAGATGAGTCACCCAGTGCGTTCCTGGATAGACTTAGGGAATCGGTCCAGAAATACTCCAGCCTCGATCCAGATGGGGAAATAGGGCGAGGAATGTTGAAAGTCCACTTTGTCACCAAATCCTGGCCAGACATACAAAAGAAACTGCAGAAAATTGAGGACTGGAGTGGGAAAGATATTGGGGATCTGTTGCATGAAGCGCAGAAAGTGTTTGTTCAGAGGGACGTGGTAAGAGAGAAACAAAAAGCCAAGATGATGGTAGCCGCTGTAAGGGAAGTTTGCAAATCCACAGGAATGGTAGAAGAAGGACGAACGGAAGGTAGAGGACGGTCTAGAGGGGGTTGGCACAACGGAGGGAGGGAAAACCGCGGCCGGGGCCGTGGACGACCCTATGGAAACGGACGACTGCGACCGGCCGGGTGTTACCATTGCGGCCGATTGGGACATTTTAAAAGGGAATGCCCAGACTTAAGGGAGGAGCGAGAGGGGATCTATGAGATGGAGTACTCGGTAGACTAGGGAGACCGGGGGGCACTCGAAATAAGGGCCTACCAAGAACCCCTGGTAAACTTGAGGGTGGGCCAGAAAAGGGAGGAGGTAACGTTTTTAGTAGATACAGGCGCCGGGAGGTCTGCAATTCCCATTCATCCCGAAGGGAGTAATTACCAAACTCGTTCGCTTAACATTTCAGGGGTAAAAGGGGGGGTTTTCCGGGCCCGGCTTTTCACTCCTTTAGAAATTGAATGGGAGGGCGAGAGGGTCACGGCAGAACTCCTTCACCTGCCCCATCTATCTTACGGACTGATGGGCCGAGACTTAATAGTAAAATTTGGGATTCAAATTAGTGTGGGAGAGAATGAAGAATTGCTGATCTCTATGGCTTACCTAGATGAACAGCAAATGGAACAAATAAACCCCAAAGTGTGGACGGCCAAGGGTAATCGTGGAAAACTATCGGTGACCCCCATAAAAGTTACCCTAAAGGCAGGAAGCCCGGAGGTACGAGTCCGACAGTACCCGATCTCCTGGGAGGGGCGCCGGGGACTCAGCGGGGTGGTACGGGAGTTAATTTCAGATGGGTTGATAGAGCCCTGTATGTCCCAGTATAATTCCCCCATTCTGCCTGTCCGGAAACCTGATGGTAACTACAGGATGGTCCAGGACTTAAGAGAAATAAATAAAATTGTACAAATCCGTCACCCGGTAGTCCCTAACCCCTACACCATCCTAGGGCGGATTCCGCCAGACCACAGCTGGTTCAGTGTGGTGGACTTAAAGGACGCCTTCTGGGCATGTCCCCTTGACCCAGATAGCCGAGACCTGTTCGCCTTTGAATGGGAAGACCCGAACACGGGAAGAAAACAACAATACCGGTGGACGGTTCTTCCACAAGGCTTTACGGAATCTCCGAACCTATTCGGGCAGATTTTGGAACAGGTCTTAGAGAGCCTAGTTTTACCCCCAGACTTAAAATTGATACAGTATGTAGATGATCTTTTACTTTCGGGGCCCTCCGACCGACAAGTTCAAACTGGGACCAATGCCCTGCTTAACTTTCTCGCGGAACAGGGGCTAAGAGTGAGTCAGAAAAAGTTACAGTATGCAGAACGGGAAGTTCGATATCTGGGGCATCTAATTAGCTGTGGCCAGCGTAAAATAAGTCCTGAAAGAATCAGGGGAATTGTAGGATTAGGACTCCCTAGAACGAAACGAGAACTCAGGAAATTTCTGGGTCTACTCGGATATTGCAGACTCTGGATAGATAATTATGTCCCCCTGACGAAGGAACTGTATTTACGCCTGGTTGAAGGGGCCCCGGATAAAATCTGGTGGGATAGGGAAGGGGAAGATTTGATTACCTGCCTGAAACAAAAACTAGTGACTGCCCCAGTCCTGAGTTTATCGGATTATGATAAGACCTTTTTATTGTTCACCAATGCAAAACAGGGCACAGCCTTCGGGGTACTGACCCAGGAATGGGGAGGACACAGGAAACCGGTGGCCTTCCTGTCAAAGATTCTGGATCCCGTATCCCGAGGGTGGCCCGAATGTGTCCAGGCGGTAGCAGCCACGGCAAAATTGGTAGAGGAGAGCAGAAAGCTGACCTTTGGGGCGCCACTCACGGTAGTTACCCCACACCAGGTGAGGACAATTTTAAACCAAAAAGCGGGTCGCTGGTTAACAGACTCGAGGATCTTGAAATATGAAGCGATATTACTAGATCGAGATGACCTGAAACTAGAACTTAGCACGTGTCAGAATCCAGCGGAATTCCTGGGAGGGGAGGCGGAGGGGACCCTTGAACATCTGTGTGTGGACATAGTAGAATTACAAAGTAAGGTGCGGGAGGATCTACGAGATCAACCCTTGCACACGGGACAGAGGTGGTACATTGATGGGTCCTCTAGGATGGTGGAGGGCAAGAGGCATAACGGGTATGCCATAGTTAACGAAGAGGGATGGAAGGTAGAGGAACGGGGGCGGTTGCCCCCTTCGTGGTCGGCACAGACCTGCGAGTTGTATGCCCTCCACCGCGCCCTGACCAGCCTGGAAGGATCAGTAGGGACTATATACACAGATTCAAAATACGCTTATGGGGTGGTACATACCTTTGGAAAGATCTGGAAAGAGCGAGGCATGATTAACAGCCGCGGCAAGGAGTTGGTACATGAGGAACTAGTTGTTAAGATTTTGGAAGATCTGTTAAAACCACGGGAGATAGCAGTAGTCCACATTAGAGGGCATCAAAAAGGGGTTGGCCCAGAAGCCACGGGGAATCGCTTAGCAGATGAACAGGCTAGAATAGCAGGGATGGAGGGGGACCTGGTCGACTGTTTGGCGTGGATACCACAGGTATCGGAGATACAAGAAGTGCCAGTGTTCACAGAAAAAGAGGAGGAAGAGCTCAGGGTGATCGGAGGGGAAAAGGGAGAGGAAGGGAGGTGGCTGCTACCAGATGGACGTCAGTTATTGAACCGATCCCTAACCAGGGAAGTTCTGACCCAGCTACACCAGGGGAGCCATTGGGGAACCCAGGCGTTGTGCGATGCCTTCCTGCGGCAATATGCCCACCCAGGGGTCCATACGGTGGCCCAACAGGTCACGCAGGACTGCCTGATATGCCGGAAGGTGAACAAAAGGGGGTTACGACAGACTAGGGGAGGGGGCCGGGCCCCTGCATACCGGCCCTTCGAGTATATCCAGATTGACTATACTGAACTTCCCCCGATCGGACGACTGAAATATCTCCTGGTAATGGTGGACCACTTAACAGGATGGGTAGAAGCCTTCCCCACCGCCACTGCGGTCGCGAGTCAGGTATCCAAGATCCTACTAGAACAGATTGTTCCGAGGTTTGGGGTCCCCCGAGCGGTAGATTCCGACCAGGGAAGCCACTTTACTTCGACAGTGCTGCAGGGTGTAATGCGTGCGGTGGGGATAGACTGGGACTTCCACACTCCTTGGCATCCCCCTTCCTCAGGGAAAGTAGAGAGAATGAACCAGACCCTCAAAACACAACTCACAAAATTGACAGTGGAAACCGGCTTACCCTGGACAAAATGCTTGCCCCTTGCTCTACTCCGAATACGAACGCAACCACGGAGAGATTTAGGGATTTCCCCATATGAGATGATGTTCGGTCTTCCCTTTATGGGACCTCGAGGTGAGCTGCCTATTTTTGAAACCAGGGATGTCTTTGTAAAAAAATATGTTGAAGCATTGGTATCTGCTCTTTCTCATTTGCGCCAACAGGGACTCATAGCCCAGACACCGCCCTTGGCTTTCGCGGTTCACTCGATCAAGCCCGGACACTGGGTTCTCATCAAGACCTGGAAACCGAAGACCCTAGACCCGGTCTGGGACGGCCCTTTCCTGGTGTTACTAACAACTGAAACAGCTGTCCGAACAGCAGAACGAGGCTGGACTCACTACACCCGAGCAAAGGGGCCCGTACCGGCACCGGACGAGAACATCCTCTCAACCCCGGACAGAAGCAATCCAGCAGAAGACAACTGAACGGACACTTTGGCCGGCACGAGAACTCAAAAATGTGGCTTGTACTCTTGCTGGTGTACACTGTAACTTTGGTGGGAGGGGGATGGAAAGGGGACGCGGTAGATAGGTGGTACGCTGAGGAAGGGAAAAATACTGGTCAGCAATACAGTCTTACTGTACGAAAAGCAACCCAGACACAGGTATTAGAGATAGATTTATGCCAGATGGTACCATGTGGGACAGCGGGGGAACTAAATGACCCTAAAAACAGCCTGGCGAGACAAAAGAAATATCAGGGAAAATCGATGGAGCTACTATTTCTGGGGACGGGATTGGGAGAGGATCAAGCTCTTGGGGTACGGGAAAGAATAACATTGGTGCCGAAAGCGATCTACCCGAGAGACTGTGGAATAGATCAGTGCAACCCCCTTTATCTGACCATAAAACAAACCAACTGGGTGGTCAAGAAAAATCTGCACACTGGGCTAGAGGGTCAGGTACTTGGAGTACGGGTTCAGGAGGAGCGGCTGTGCTGTGTAAGAATTACCCTCCAGGAGGCAACAGCCACAAACTCGTCCATACTCCGTGTAACTGCCCTGACTCCTGGAAACTCCGAAAAGGTTAAAGTGATACAGATAAAAGATTTAAGGGAGACCGTAGAGATAGAGACAGGGTTCAGGGAAATTAACGCATGGTTGGAGTGGGTTCGGTATACTGTCCAGAGTCTTGGAAAAGACAACTGTTATGCGTGTGCGGGTAGTAGACCGAGTCCGCAGGTGGTTCCACTCCCTAAACTAAAAGAAGGTGGAATTGAGTGTTTGGTGAAACTGTACCAACACCGAACCGCCTGGGAAGATCCCACATGTCAGTCTCTGGGCTTAACGTTCCCACCGGTCCAGCACAACCGGTATTCCCAGGCGCCCTCCTTTTCCGGGGCATCGGGTGTCCATCAAACCTGCATACAGAGGACGGGGAAAGAGTGGGATCAGAACGTTGGGAGCCTGACTCTGTGTCAGCAGGTCATCCAAGTAGACACTACTAAGGATGGTGGAAATTATTCCCAGATACAGGTCCCCCGGGCCGACCTTTGGTGGTACTGCGGGGGTGCAGAACTACGAGCCACCTTACCCCGGAAATGGACTGGGACGTGTGCCATAGTACAACTAGCCATACCATTCACCCTAGCCTTTGAACGAAAGGGAACAAAGGTTACTCCCCGGACAACCCGGAAGCGCCGCAATATCCCCACTTCGTTTGATGACAGGATTTACCTGGATTCCATCGGGGTACCCAGAGGGGTCCCGGACGAATATAAAGCCAGGAATCAAATAGCGGCAGGGTTCGAATCTCTGTTCTGGTGGGTCACTATCAACAAAAATGTAGATTGGATAAACTACATATATTATAACCAACAGAGGTTCATAAACTATACCCGGGATGCTATAAAAGGGATAACGGAACAGTTAGATGCTACGTCCCGAATGGCTTGGGAGAACCGACTAGCTCTGGATATGATTCTGGCCGAGAAAGGGGGAGTCTGTGTTATGATCGGGACTCAATGCTGTACTTTCATCCCCAACAATACCGCTCCCGACGGATCAATCACCCGGGCTCTGAGGGGCTTGACAACTCTAGCCGACGAGTTGGCAGAGCATTCGGGGGCAAACACCGACTGGACCGGGTGGCTGGACGAATGGTTCGGGAGATGGAAAGGGGTGGTAGTATCAATGTTAGTATCCTTCGTGGTGGTATCAGGGATCCTGGCGGCCTTAGGATGCTGCGTTATTCCCTGCATTCGGGGATTAACGCAGAGACTGATAGAAACGGCTCTTATGAAACGGGATGTCACTGATGGAAGGGTGGTGGGAATCCACTTGGAAAGGGAGGAAAGAGAGACCCTCCTAGATAGGTCTCCCGATGATGAAGATTGGGACGAGCAAGTGGATAGTATGTTAGCCAAACTGGAACAACCTACTCGTACATATCTGAACTAGATCTGGAAAAAGGGATGCTAGTTAAAAAAAAATATATAAATAAAAAATTACAGACAGTAAAAAGAAAAGGGGGGATTGTGAGAAGTAATGTAATTTTTAAGGCTGCAAGAGCTAACAGTAACGAGTTCAGCAACATACAGAAAGGGGGAGGCACATGACAGACAGTTGACTGAGTTCGGGACAGTGATGAGATTAAGCGCAGAATGGGAGATTGAGAGAGTGTTAATTGAAGGAATGACACAGTACAAGCCATTTACAGTGTTTAAAGCCAGATAAGGGGGAATAACACAATGCAAGCCATTACAGTGATTAAAGTTAACAAGGTTAACTGCCAAATAAGGGGGAATAACACAATATGAGCCATCACAATGTGTAAAAAAAAAACAGTATAAAATGTGCTGTAAATCCATGTAAGGTGTGCGCACCAGCCCACCCGATCTTGCAAGATTGTATTGTATAATAAACTGTGATCGAACGAGACAGCCCGTGGTCGTCTAAGTCTACAATCGGGATCGGGAGAAAAGGGGAATATATCGGGAGGGCTACCGGCTGGGGAATTTGCCCCTGGCGCTCCGAACTCGACTGGTGGAAACCTAACGGTGTCAACGAAACCAAGAGTTGTCTGGTGGCTGCCACGCTAGCGGGTATCTGGCGGAAACGGCCGGTAACGAAACTAACAGGGCCGAGAGAGACACAGGGACCGAGAGAGACAACGGGACCGAGTGAGACACAGGGACCGAGTGAGACGCAGGGTCCATGTGAGAGACACAGGGACCGAGAGAGAGACACAGGGACGGAGAGAGAGACACAGGGACCGAGAGAGAGACACAGGGACCGAGTGAGACACAGGGACCGAGAGAGAGACACAGGGACCGAGAGAGACACAGGGACCGAGAGAGACACAGGGAGCGAGTGAGACACAGGGACCGAGAGAAACACAGGGACCGAGAGTGAGACACAGGGACCGAGAGAGAGACAGGGACCGAGAGAGAGACACAGGGACATCGAGAGAGACCCAGGGACCGAGAAAGACACAGGTACCGAGTGAGGGAACCAGGGACCGAGAGTGAGACAGAGGGACCGAGAGAGACACAGAGGGACCGAGAGAGAGACAGAGGGACCGAGAGAGACACAGGGACAAAGAGAGAGAGACACAGGGACTGAGAGAGAGACAGGGACCGAGAGAGAGACACAGGGACGGAGAGAGAGACACAGGGACCGAAAGAGAGACACAGGGACAGAGAGAGAGACACAGGGACCGAGATAGACACAGGGACCGAGAGAGACACAGGGACCGAGAGAGAGACACAGGGACCGAGAGAGACACAGGGACCGAGAGAGAGACACAGGGACCGAGAGAGACACAGGGACCGAGAGAGAGAGACACAGGGACCGAGAGAGAGAGACACAGGGACCGAGAGAGAGACAAAGGAACCGAGAGAGAGATACAGGGACCGAGAGAGAGATACAGGGACCGAGAGAGAGAAACAGGTACCGACTGAGAGAAACAGGGACCGAGAGAGACACAGGGACCGAGAGAGACACAGGGACCGAGAGAGAGAGACAAAGGGACCGAGAGAGAGACACAGGGACCGAGAGAGAGACACAGGGACCGAGAGAGACACAGGGACAAAGAGAGAGAGACACAGGGACCGAGAGAGAAACAGGGACAAAGAGAGAGAGACACAGGGACCGAGAGAGACACAGGGACCGAGAGAGACACTGGGACCGAGAGAGAGAGACAAAGGGACCGAGAGAGAGATACAGGGACCGAGAGAGACACAGGGACAAAGAGAGAGAGACACAGGGACCGAGAGAGAAACAGGGACAAAGAGAGAGAGACACAGGGACCGAGAGAGAGACACAGGGACCGAGAGAGAGACACAGGGACCGAGAGAGAGACACAGGGACCGAGAGAGAGACACAGGGACCGAGAGAGACACAGGGACAAAGAGAGAGAGACACAGGGACCGAGAGAGAAACAGGGACAAAGAGAGAGAGACACAGGGACCGAGAGAGACACAGGGACCGAGAGAGACACTGGGACCGAGAGAGAGAGACAAAGGGACCGAGAGAGAGATACAGGGACCGAGAGAGACACAGGGACAAAGAGAGAGAGACACAGGGACCGAGAGAGAAACAGGGACAAAGAGAGAGAGACACAGGGACCGAGAGAGAGACACAGGGACCGAGAGAGAGACACAGGGACCGAGAGAGAGACACAGGGACCGAGAGAGACACAGGGACAAAGAGAGAGAGACACAGGGACCGAGAGAGAAACAGGGACAAAGAGAGAGAGACACAGGGACCGAGAGAGACACAGGGACCGAGAGAGAGACACGGGGACCGAGATAGAGATACAGCGACCGAGAGAGAGAGTCAGGGACCGAGAGAGACACAGGGCCGAGAGAGACACAGGGATCGAGAGAGAGACACAGGGACCGAGAGAGATATAGGGACCGAGAGAGAGACACAGGGACCGAGAGAGCCACAGGGACCGAGAGAGAGACACAGGGACCGAGAGAGACACAGTGACCGAGAGAGACACAGGGACCGAGAGAGACTGAGGGACCGAGAGAGAGACACAGGGACGGAGAGCGAGACACAGGGACCGAACGAGAGACACAGGGACGGAGAGAGAGACACAGGGACCGAAAGAGAGACACAGGGACGGAGAGAGAGTCACAGGGACCGAGAGAGACACAGGGACAAAGAGAGAGAGACACAGGGACCGAGAGAGACACAGGGACCGAGAGAGACACTGGGACCGAGAGAGACACAGGGACCGAGAGAGAGACACGGGGACCGAGAGAGACACAGGGACAAAGAGAGAGAGACACAGGGACCGAGAGAGACACAGGGACCGAGAGAGACACTGGGACCGAGAGAGACACAGGGACCGAGAGAGAGACACGGGGACCGAGATAGAGATACAGCGACCGAGAGAGAGAGTCAGGGACCGAGAGAGACACAGGGCCGAGAGAGACACAGGGATCGAGAGAGAGACACAGGGACCGAGAGAGATATAGGGACCGAGAGAGAGACACAGGGACCGAGAGAGCCACAGGGACCGAGAGAGAGACACAGGGACCGAGAGAGACACAGTGACCGAGAGAGACACAGGGACCGAGAGAGACTGAGGGACCGAGAGAGAGACACAGGGACGGAGAGCGAGACACAGGGACCGAACGAGAGACACAGGGACGGAGAGAGAGACACAGGGACCGAAAGAGAGACACAGGGACGGAGAGAGAGTCACAGGGACCGAGAGAGAGACACAGGGACGGAGAGAGAGACACAGGGACCGAAAGAGAGACACAGGGACGGAGAGAGAGACACAGGGACCGAAAGAGAGACACAGGGACGTAGAGAGAGACACAGGGACCGAGAGAGACACAGGGACCGAGAGAGACACAGGGACCGAGAGAGAGAGACACAGGGACCGAGAGAGAGAGACACAGGGACCGAGAGAGAGACAAAGGAACCGAGAGAGAGATACAGGGACCGAGAGAGACACAAGGACCGAGAGAGACACAGGGACCGAGAGAGAGACACAGGGACCGAGAGAGACACAGGGACCGAGAGGGAAACAGGTACCGACTGAGAGAAACAGGGACCGAGAGAGACACAGGGACCGAGAGAGACACAGGGACCGAGAGAGAGAGACACAGGGACCGAGAGAGACACAGGGACAAAGAGAGAGAGACACAGGGACCGAGAGAGAAACAGGGACAAAGAGAGTGAGACACAGGGAACGAGAGAGACGCAGGGACCGAGAGAGAGACACAGGGACCGAGAGAGAGACACAGGGACCGAGAGAGAGAGACACAGGGACAAAGAGAGAGAGACACAGGGACAAAGAGCGAGAGACACAGGGACCGAGAGAGACACAGGGACCGAGATAGAGACACAGCAACCGAGAGAGAGAGACAGGGACCGAGAGAGACACAGGGCCGAGAGAGACACAGGGACCGAGAGAGACACAGGGACCGAGAGAGACACAGGGACCGAGAGAGAGACAGGGACCGAGTGAGACACAGGGACCGAGTGAGACACAGGGTCCATGTGAGAGACACAGGGACCGAGAGAGAGACACAGGGACGGAGAGAGAGACACAGGGACCGAGAGAGAGACACAGGGACCGAGTGAGACACAGGGACCGAGAGAGAGACACAGGGACCGAGAGAGACACAGGGAGCGAGTGAGACACAGGGACCGAGAGAAACACAGGGACCGGGATTGAGACACAGGGACCGAGAGAGAGTCAGGGACCGAGAGAGAGACACAGGGACAGAGAGAGAGACACAGGGACCGAGAGAGACACAGGTACCGAGTGAGAGAAACAGGGACCGAGAGAGAGACAGGGACCGAGAGAGAGACAGAGGGACCGAGAGAGAGATAGAGGGACCGAGAGAGAGACAGAGGGACCGAGAGAGACACAGGGCCAAAGAGAGAGAGACACAGGGACCGAGAGAGACACAGGACCGAGAGAGACACAGGGACAAAGAGAGAGAGACACAGGGACCGAGAGAAACACAGGGACCGAGAGAGAGACAGGCACCGACAGAGAGACCCAGGGACCGAGTGAGAGACAGGGAACGAGAGAGAGACACAGGGACCGAGTGAGAGACACAGTCACCGAGATAGACACAGGGACCGAGAGAGAGACACAGGGACCGAGAGAGAGGCACAGGGACCGAGAGAGACACAGGGACCGAGAGAGACACAGGGACCGATAGAGAGACACAGGGACCGAGAGAGAGACACAGGGACCGAGAGAGAGACACAGGGACCGAGAGAGACACAGGGACCAAGAGAGAGACAGGGACCGAGAGAGACACAGGGACCGTGAGAGAGACACAGGGACCGAGAGAGAGACAGGGACCGAGAGAGAGAGACACAGGGAACGACAGAGACACAGGGACCGAGAGAGAGAGACACAGGGACCGAGAGAGACGCAGGGACCGAGAGAAAGACACAGGGACCGAGAGAGAGACACAGGGACCGAGAGAGACACAGGGACAAAGAGAGAGAGACACAGGGACCGAGAGAGACACAGGGACCGAGAGAGAGACACAGGGACCGAGAGAGACACAGGGACCGAGAGAGAAACAGGGACCGAGAGAGACGCAGGGACCGAGAGAGACACACGGAGCGAGTGAGACACAGGGAGCGAGTGAGACACAGGGAGCGAGTGAGACACACGGACCGAGAGAAACACAGGGATCGAGAGTGAGACACAGGGACAGAGAGAGAGACAGGGACCGAGAGGGACACAGGGACCGAGAGAGAGACTCAGGGACCGAGAGAGAGAGACAGGGACCGAGAGAGAAACAGGGACTGATAGAGACAGGGACCGAGAGAGAGACACAGGGACCGAGAGAGACACAGGGACCGAGTTAGAAACACAGGGACCGGGATAGACACAGTGACCGAGAGAGACACAGGGACCGAGAGAGACACAGGGACCGAGAGTGAGACACAGGTACCACGAGAGAGACACAGGGACCGAGAGAGAAACAGGGACCGAGAGAGACTCAGGGACCGAGAGAGAGACACAGGGACCGAGAGAGACACAGGGACCGAGAGAGAGAGACACAGGGACCGAGAGAGAGAGACAGGGACCGAGAGAGACGCAGGACCGAGAGAGACACAGGGACCGAGAGAGATACTGGGACCGAGAGAGAGACACAGGGACCGAGCGAGAGAAACGGGGACCGAGATAGAGACACAGCGACCGAGAGAGAGAGACAGGGACCGAGAGAGACGCAGGACCGAGAGAGACACAGGGACCGAGAGAGATACTGGGACCGAGAGAGAGACACAGGGACCGAGAGAGACACAGTGACCGAGAGAGACACAGGGACCGAGAGAGAGACACAGGGATCTAGAGAGACACAGGGACCGAGAGAGAGACACAGGGACCGAGAGAGAGACACAGGGACCGAGAGAGACACAGGGGCCGTGAGAGAGAGAGGACCGAGACAGAGACACAGGGACCGAGAGAGAGACACAGGGACCGAGAGAGAGACACAGGGACCGAGTGAGACACAGGGACCGAGAGAGACACAGAGACCGAGAGAGAGACAGGGACCGAGAGAGAGACACAGGGACCGAGAGAGACACAGGGACCGAGAGAGAGACGGGGACCGAGAGATAGACAGAGACCGAGAGAGACACAGGGACCGAGAGAGAGACAGGGACCGAGAGAGACACAGGGACCGAGAGAGACACAGAGACCGAGAGAGAGACACAGAGACCGAGAGAGAGAGACAGGGACCGAGAGAGACACAGGGCCGAGAGAGACACAGGGATCGAGAGAGAGACACAGGGACCGAGAGAGACACAGTGACCGAGAGAGACACAGGGACCGAGAGAGACTGAGGGACCGAGAGAGAGACACAGGGACGGAGAGAGAGACACAGGGACCGAACGAGAGACACAGGGACCGAAAGAGAGACACAGGGACGGAGAGAGAGACACAGGGACCGAGAGAGACACAGGGACCGAGAGGGAGACACGGGGACCGAGATAGAGACACAGCGACCGAGAGAGAGAGACAGGGAACGAGAGAGACACAGGGCCGAGAGAGACACAGGGATCGAGAGAGAGACACAGGGACGGAGAGAGAGACACAGGGACCGAGAGAGACACAGGGACCGAGTGAGACACAGGGACCGAGAGAGAGACACAGGGACCGAGAGAGCCACAGGGACCGAGAGAGAGACACAGGGACCGAGAGAGACACAGTGACCGAGAGAGACACAGGGACCGAGAGAGTCACAGGGGCCGAGAGAGAGACACAGGGATCGAGAGAGACACAGGGACCGAGAGAGACACAGGGAACGAGAGAGAGAAACAGGGACCGAGAGAGAAACAGGTACCGAGTGAGAGAAACCGGGACCGAGAGAGACACAGGGACCGAGAGAGACACAGGGACCGAGAGAGAGAGACACAGGGAACGAGAGAGACACAGTGACCGAGAGAGACGCAGGGACCGAGAGAGAGACACAGGGACCGAGAGAGACGCAGGGACCGAGAGAGAGACACAGGGACCGAGAGAGAGACACAGGGACCGAGAGAGAGACACAGGGACCGAGAGAGACACAGGGACAAAGAGAGAGAGACACAGGGTCCGAGAGAGACACAGGGACCGAGAGAGACAAAGGGACCGAGAGAGACACAGGGCCGAGAGAGACACAGGGACCGAGAGAGACAACGGGACCGAGTGAGACACAGGGACCGAGTGAGACGCAGGGTCCATGTGAGAGACACAGGGACCGAGAGAGAGACACAGGGACGGAGAGAGAGACACAGGGACCGAGAGAGAGACACAGGGACCGAGAGAGAGACAGGGACCGAGAGAGAGACACAGGGACATCGAGAGAGACCCAGGGACCGAGACAGACACAGGTACCGAGTGAGGGAACCAGGGACCGAGAGTGAGACAGGGACCGAGAGAGAGACAAAGGGACCGAGAGAGAGACAGGGACCGAGAGAGAGACACAGGGACATCGAGAGAGACCCAGGGACCGAGACAGACACAGGTACCGAGTGAGGGAACCAGGGACCGAGAGTGAGACAGGGACCGAGAGAGAGACAGAGGGACCGAGAGAGACACAGGGACAAAGAGAGAGAGACACAGGGACTGAGAGAGAGACAGGGACCGAGAGAGAGACACAGGGACGGAGAGAGAGACACAGGGACCGAAAGAGAGACACAGGGACAGAGAGAGAGACACAGGGACCGAGATAGACACAGGGACCGAGAGAGAGACACAGTGACCGAGAGAGACACAGGGACCGAGAGAGACACAGGGACCGAGAGAGAGACACCGAGAGAGAGACACAGGGACCGAGAGAGACACAGGGACCGAGAGAGAGACACAGGGACCGAGAGAGACACAGGGACCGAGAGAGAGACACAGGGACCGAGAGAGACACAGGGACCGAGAGAGACACAGGGACCGAGAGAGACACAGGGACCGAGAGAGAAACACAGGGACCGAGAGAGAGACACAGGGACCGAGAGAGACACAGGGAGCGAGTGAGACACAGGGAGCGAGTGAGACACAGGGACCGAGAGAAACACAGGGATCGAGAGTGAGACACAGGGACAGAGAGAGAGACAGGGACCGAGAGGGACACAGGGACCGAGAGAGAAACAGGGACCGATAGAGACAGGGACCGAGAGAGAGACACAGGGACCGAGAGAGACACAGGGACCGAGAGAGAAACACAGGGACCGGGAGAGAGACCGAGACCGAGAGAGACACAGTGACCGAGAGAGACACAGGGACCGAGAGTGAGACACAGGTACCAAGAGAGAGACACAGGGACCGAGAGAGAAAAAGGGACCGAGAGAGACACAGGTACCGAGAGAGAGAGACACAGGGACCGAGAGAGAGAGACACAGGGACCGAGAGAGAGACAAAGGAACCGAGAGAGAGATACAGGGACCGAGAGAGAAACAGGTACCGACTGAGAGAAACAGGGACCGAGAGAGACACAGGGACCGAGAGAGACACAGGGACCGAGAGAGAGAGACACAGGGAACGAAAGAGACACAGGGACCGAGAGAGAGAGACAAAGGGACCGAGAGAGAGACACAGGGACCGAGAGAGAGACACAGGGACCGAGAGAGACACAGGGACAAAGAGAGAGAGACACAGGGACCGAGAGAGACACAGGGACCGAGAGAGACACTGGGACCGAGAGAGACACAGGGACCGAGAGAGAGACACGGGGACCGAGATAGAGATACAGCGACCGAGAGAGAGAGACAGGGACCGAGAGAGACACAGGGCCGAGAGAGACACAGGGATCGAGAGAGAGACACAGGGACCGAGAGAGATATAGGGACCGAGAGAGAGACACAGGGACCGAGAGAGCCACAGGGACCGAGAGAGAGACACAGGGACCGAGAGAGACACAGTGACCGAGAGAGACACAGGGACCGAGAGAGACACAGGGACCGAGAGAGAGACACAGGGACCGAGAGAGACACAGTGACCGAGAGAGACACAGTGACCGAGAGAGACACAGGGACCGAGAGAGACTGAGGGACCGAGAGAGACACAGTGACCGAGAGAGACACAGGGACCGAGAGAGACACAGGGACCGAGAGAGACACAGTGACCGAGAGAGACACAGGGACCGAGAGAGACACAGTGACCGAGAGAGACACAGTGACCGAGAGAGACACAGGGACCGAGAGAGACTGAGGGACCGAGAGAGAGACACAGGGACGGAGAGCGAGACACAGGGACCGAACGAGAGACACAGGGACGGAGAGAGAGACACTGGGACCGAAAGAGAGACACAGGGACGGAGAGAGAGACACAGGGACCGAGAGAGAGACACAGGGACGGAGAGAGAGACACAGGGACCGAAAGAGAGACACAGGGACGGAGAGAGAGACACAGGGACCGAAAGAGAGACACAGGGACGTAGAGAGAGACACAGGGACCGAGAGAGACACAGGGACCGAGAGAGACACAGGGACCGAGAGAGAGAGACACAGGGACCGAGAGAGAGAGACACAGGGACCGAGAGAGAGACAAAGGAACCGAGAGAGAGATACAGGGACCGAGAGAGAGATACAGGGACCGAGAGAGACACAGGGACCGAGAGAGAGAGACACAGGGAACGAAAGAGACACAGGGACCGAGAGAGAGAGACAAAGGGACCGAGAGAGAGACACAGGGACCGAGAGAGAGACACAGGGACCGAGAGAGACACAGGGACAAAGAGAGAGAGACACAGGGACCGAGAGAGACACAGGGACCGAGAGAGACACTGGGAACGAGAGAGACACAGGGACCGAGAGAGAGACACAGGGATCGAGTGAGACACAGGGACCGAGAGAGAGACACAGCGACCGAGAGAGAGAGACAGGGACCGAGAGAGACACAGGGCCGAGAGAGACACAGGGATCGAGAGAGAGACACAGGGACCGAGAGAGATATAGGGACCGAGAGAGAGACACAGGGACCGAGAGAGCCACAGGGACCGAGAGAGAGACACAGGGACCGAGAGAGACACAGTGACCGAGAGAGACACAGGGACCGAGAGAGACTGAGGGACCGAGAGAGAGACACAGGGACGGAGAGCGAGACACAGGGACCGAACGAGAGACACAGGGACGGAGAGAGAGACACAGGGACCGAAAGAGAGACACAGGGACGGAGAGAGAGACACAGGGACCGAGAGAGAGACACAGGGACGGAGAGAGAGACACAGGGACCGAAAGAGAGACACAGGGACGGAGAGAGAGACACAGGGACCGAAAGAGAGACACAGGGACGGAGAGAGAGACACAGGGACCGAGAGAGACACAGGGACCGAGAGAGACACAGGGACCGAGAGAGCCACAGGGACCGAGAGAGAGACACAGGGACCGAGAGAGACACAGTGACCGAGAGAGACACAGGGACCGAGAGAGACACAGGGACCGAGAGAGAGACACAGGGACCGAGAGAGAGACACAGGGACCGAAAGAGAGACACAGGGACCAATAGAGAGACACAGGGACCGAAAGAGAGACACAGGGACCGAGAGAGACAACGGGACCGTGAGAGACACAGGGTCCATGTGAGAGACACAGGGACCGAGAGATACACAGGGACCGAGAGAGAGACACAGGGACCGAGTGAGACACAGGGACCGAGAGAGAGACACAGGGACCGAGAGAGACAAAGGGACCGAGAGAGACACAGGGTGCGAGTGAGACACAGGAAGCGAGTGAGTCACAGGGACCGAGAGAAACACAGGGACCGAGAGTGAGACACAGGGACCGAGAGAGACACAGGGACCGAGAGAGAGACAGGGACCGAGAGAGAGACACACGGACATCGAGAGAGACACAGGGACCGAGAGAGACACAGGGACCGAGAGAGAGAGACACAGGGAACAAGGAGACACAGGGACCGAGACAGAGAGACACAGGGACCGAGAGAGACACAGGGACCGAGAGAGAGACACAGGGACCGAGAGAGAGACAGAGGGACCGAGAGAGAGACAGAGGGACCGAGAGAGACACAGGGACCTAGAGAGAGACACAGGGGCCGAGAGAGACACAGGGACAAAGAGAGAGAGACACAGGGACCGAGAGAGACACAGGGATCGAGATAGAGACACAGCGACCGAGAGAGAGAGACAGGGACCGAGAGAGACGCAGGACCGAGAGAGACACAGGGACCGAGAGAGATACTGGGACCGAGAGAGAGACACAGGGACCGAGAGAGCCACAGGGACCGAGAGAGAGACACAGGGACCGAGAGAGACACAGTGACCGAGAGAGACACAGGGACCGAGAGAGACACAGGGACCGAGAGAGAGACACAGGGATCGAGAGAGACACAGGGACCGAGAGAGAGACACAGGGACCGAGAGAGAGACACAGGGACCGAGAGAGAGACACAGGGACCGAGAGAGACACAGGGGCCGTGAGAGAGAGAGGACCGAGACAGAGACACAGGGACCGAGAGAGAGACACAGGGACCGAGAGAGAGACACAGGGACCGAGTGAGACACAGGGACCGAGAGAGACACAGAGACCGAGAGAGAGACAGGGACCGAGAGAGAGACACAGGGACCGAGAGAGACACAGGGACCGAGAGAGAGACGGGGACCGAGAGATAGACAGAGACCGAGAGAGACACAGGGACCGAGAGAGACACAGGGACCGAGAGAGAGACAGGGACCGAGAGAGACACAAGGACCGAGAGAGACACAGAGACCGAGAGAGAGACACAGAGACCGAGAGAGAGACACAGGGACCGAGAGAGACACAGGGACCGTGAGAGAGATAGAGACCGAGAGAGAGACTCAGGGACAGATTGAGAGACAGGGACCGAGAGGGACACATGGACCGAGAGAGACACTCAGGGACCTAGAGTGACAGAGGGACCGAGAGAGAGACACAGGGACCGAGAGAGAGACACAGGGACCGAGAGAGAGATACAGGGACCGAGAGAGAAACAGGTACCGAGTGAGAGAAACCGGGACCGAGAGAGACACAGGGAGCGAGTGAGACACAGGGACCGAGAGAAACACAGGGACCGGGATTGAGACACAGGGACCGAGAGAGACACAGGGACCGAGAGAGAGTCAGGGACCGAGAGAGAGACACAGGGACATCGAGAGAGAGACACAGGGACCGAGAGAGACACAGGTACCGAGTGAGAGAAACAGGGACCGAGAGAGAGACAGAGGGACCGAGAGAGAGACAGAGGGACCGAGAGAGAGATAGAGGGACCGAGAGAGAGACAGAGGGACCGAGAGAGAGTCAGGGACCGAGAGAGAGACACAGGGACAGAGAGAGAGACACAGGGACCGAGAGAGACACAGGTACCGAGTGAGAGAAACAGGGACCGAGAGAGAGACAGGGACCGAGAGAGAGACAGAGGGACCGAGAGAGAGATAGAGGGACCGAGAGAGAGACAGAGGGACCGAGAGAGACACAGGGACCGAGAGAGACACAGGGACAAAGAGAGAGAGACACAGGGACCGAGAGAGACACAGGACCGAGAGAGACACAGGGACAAAGAGAGAGAGACACAGGGACCGAGAGAAACACAGGGACCGAGAGAGAGACAGGGAACGAGAGAGAGACACAGGGACCGAGTGAGAGACACAGTCACCGAGATAGACACAGGGACCGAGAGAGAGACACAGGGACCGAGAGAGAGGCACCGGGACCGAGAGAGACACAGGGACCGAGAGAGACACAGGGACCGATAGAGAGACACAGGGACCGAGAGAGAGACACAGGGACCGAGAGAGAGACACAGGGACCGAGAGAGACACAGGGACTAAGAGAGAGACAGGGACCGAGAGAGACACAGGGACCGTGAGAGAGACACAGGGACCGAGAGAGAGACACAGGGACCGAGAGAGAGAGACACAGGGAACGACAGAGACACAGGGACCGAGAGAGAGAGACACAGGGACCGAGAGAGACGCAGGGACCGAGAGAAAGACACAGGGACCGAGAGAGAGACACAGGGACCGAGAGAGACACAGGGACAAAGAGAGAGAGACACAGGGACCGAGAGAGACACAGGGACCGAGAGAGAGACACAGGGACCGAGAGAGACACAGGGACCGAGAGAGAAGCAGGGACCGAGAGAGACACAGGGACCGACAGAGAAACACAGGGACCGAGAGAGAGACACAGGGACCGAGAGAGACGCAGGGACCGAGAGAGACACAGGGAGCGAGTGAGACACAGGGAGCGAGTGAGACACAGGGAGCGAGTGAGACACAGGGACCGAGAGAAACACAGGGATCGAGAGTGAGACACAGGGACAGAGAGAGAGACAGGGACCGAGAGGGACACAGGGACCGAGAGAGACACAGGGACCGAGAGAGAGACACAGGGAACGAGAGAGACACAGGGACCGAGAGAGAGAGACAAAGGGACCGAGAGAGAGACACAGGGACCGAGAGAGAGACACAGGGACCGAGAGAGTCACAGGGACAAAGAGAGAGAGACACAGGGACCGAGAGAGACACAGGGACCGAGAGAGACACTGGGACCGACAGAGACACAGGGACCGAGAGGGAGACACGGGGACCGAGATAGAGACACAGCGACCGAGAGAGAGAGACAGGGACTGAGAGAGACACAGGGCCGAGAGAGACACAGGGATCGAGAGAGAGACACAGGGACGGAGAGAGACACAGGGACCGAGAGAGATATAGGGACCGAGAGAGAGACACAGGGACCGAGAGAGCCACAGGGACCGAGAGAGAGACACAGGGACCGAGAGAGACACAGTGACCGAGAGAGACACAGGGACCGAGAGAGACTGAGGGACCGAGAGAGAGACACAGGGACGGAGAGAGAGACACAGGGACCGAAAGAGAGACACAGGGACGGAGAGAGAGACACAGGGACCGAGAGAGACACAGGGACGGAGAGAGAGACACAGGGACCGAGAGAGAGACACAGGGACGGAGAGAGAGACACAGGGACCGAAAGAGAGACACAGGGACGGAGAGAGAGACACAGGGACCGAAAGAGAGACACAGGGACGGAGAGAGAGACACAGGGACCGAGAGAGACACAGGGACCGAGTGAGACACAGGGACCGAGAGAGAGACACAGGGACCGAGAGAGCCACAGGGACCGAGAGAGAGACACAGGGACCGAGAGAGACACAGTGACCGAGAGAGACACAGGGACCGAGAGAGACACAGGGGCCGAGAGAGAGACACAGGGATCGAGAGAGACACAGGGACCGAGAGAGACACAGGGAACGAGAGAGAGACACAGGGACCGAGAGAGAGACACAGGGACCGAGAGAGACACAGGGACCGTGAGAGAGACAGGACCGAGACAGAGACACAGGGACCGAGAGAGAGACACAGGGACCGAGAGAGAGACACAGGGACCGAGTTAGACACAGGGACCGAGAGAGAGACACAGGGACCGAGTGAGACACAGGGACCGAGAGAGAGACACAGGGACCGAGAGAGACACAGAGACCGAGAGAGAGAGACAGGGACCGAGAGAGAGACACAGGGACCGAGAGAGACACAGGGACCGAGAGAGAGACGGGGACCGAGAGATAGACAGAGACCGAGAGAGACACAGGGACCGAGAGAGACAGGGACCGAGAGAGACACAGGGACCGAGAGAGACACAGAGACCGAGAGAGAGACACAGAGACCGAGAGAGAGACACAGGGACCGAGAGAGACACAGGGACCGAGAGAGAGACACAGGGACCGAGAGAGAGATAGAGACCGAGAGAGAGACTCAGGGACAGATTGAGAGACAGGGACCGAGAGGGACACATGGACCGGGAGAGAGACTCAGGGTCCGAGAGAGACACAGGGACCGAGAGAGAGACACAGGGACCGAGAGAGAGACACAGGGACCGAGAGAGAGATACAGGGACCGAGAGAGAAACAGGAACCGAGAGAGACACAGGGACCGAGAGAGAGAGACACAGGGAACGAGAGAGACACAGGGACCGAGAGAGATGCAGGGACCGAGAGAGAGACACAGGGACCGAGAGAGACGCAGGGACCGAGAGAGAGACACAGGGACCGAGAGAGAGACACAGGGACCGAGAGAGAGACACAGGGACAAAGAGAGAGAGTCACAGGGACCGAGAGAGACACAGGGACCGAGATAGAGACACAGGGACCGAGAGTGAGAGACAGGGACGGAGAGAGACACAGGGCCGAGAGAGACACAGTGACCGAGAGAGACACAGGGTCCGAGAGAGACTGAGGGACCGAGAGAGAGACACAGGGACGGAGGGAGAGACACAGGGACCGAACGAGAGACACAGGGACGGAGAGAGAGACACAGGGACCGAAAGAGAGACACAGGGACGGAGAGAGAGACACAGGGACCGAGAGAGAGACACAGGGACGGAGAGAGAGACACAGGGACCGAAAGAGAGACACAGGGACGGAGAGAGAGACACAGGGACCGAAAGAGAGACACAGGGACGGAGAGAGAGACACAGGGACCGAGAGAGACACAGGGACCGAGTGAGACACAGGGACCGAGAGATAGACACAGGGACCGAGAGAGCCACAGGGACCGAGAGAGAGACACAGGGACCGAGAGAGACACAGTGACCGAGAGAGACACAGGGACCGAGAGAGACACAGGGACCGAGAGAGAGACACAGGGATCGAGAGAGACACAGGGACCGAGAGAGACACAGGGACCGAGAGAGAGACACAGGGACCGAGAGAGAGACACAGGGACCGAGACAGACACAGGGACCGTGAGAGAGACAGGACCGAGACAGAGACACAGGGACCGAGAGAGAGACACAGGGACCGAGAGAGAGACACAGGGACCGAGTGAGACACAGGGACCGAGAGAGACACAGAGACCGAGAGAGAGACAGGGACCGAGAGAGAGACACAGGGACCGAGAGAGACACAGGGACCGAGAGAGAGACGGGGACCGAGAGATAGACAGAGACCGAGAGAGACACAGGGACCGAGAGAGACAGGGACCGAGAGAGACACAGGGACCGAGAGAGACACAGAGACCGAGAGAGAGACACAGAGACCGAGAGAGAGACACAGAGACCGAGAGAGAGACACAGGGACCGAGAGAGACACAGGGACCGAGAGAGAGACACAGGGACCGAGAGAGTGATAGAGACCGAGAGAGAGACTCAGGGACAGATTGAGAGACAGGGACCGAGAGGGACACATGGACCGAGAGAGAGACTCAGGGACCGAGAGAGACACAGGGACCGAGAGAGAGACACAGGGACCGAGAGAGAGACACAGGGACTGAGAGAGAGACACAGGGACCGAGAGAGAGATACAGGGACCGAGAAAGAAACAGGAACCGAGAGAGACACAGGGACCGAGAGAGAGAGACACAGGGAACGAGAGAGACACAGGGACCGAGAGAGATGCAGGGACCGAGAGTAAGACACAGGGACCGAGAGAGACGCAGGGACCGAGAGAGAGACACAGGGACCGAGAGAGAGACACAGGGACCGAGAGAGAGACACAGGGACAAAGAGAGAGAAACACAGGGACAAAGAGCGAGAGACACAGGGACCGAGAGAGACACAGGGACCGAGAGAGACACAGGGACCGAGAGAGACACAGGGACCGAGATAGAGACACAGCGACCGAGAGAGAGAGACAGGGACGGAGAGAGACACAGGGCCGAGAGAGACAACGGGACCGAGTGAGACACAGGGTCCATGTGAGAGACACAGGGACCGAGAGAGAGACACAGGGAAGGAGAGAGAGACACAGGGACCCAGAGAGAGACACAGGGACCTAGTGAGACACAGGGACCGAGAGAGAGACACAGGGACCGAGAGAGACACAGGGAGCGAGTGAGACACAGGGACCGAGAGAAACACAGGGACCGAGAGAGAAACACAGGGACCGAGAGAGAGACACAGGGACCGAGAGAGACGCAGGGACCGAGAGAAACACAGGGATCGAGAGTGAGACACAGGGACAGAGAGAGAGACAGGGACCGAGAGGGACACAGGGACCGAGAGAGAGACTCAGGGACTGAGAGAGAGACACAGGGACCGAGAGAGACACAGGGACCGAGTTAGAAACACAGGGACCGGGAGAGACACAGTGACCGAGAGAGACACAGGGACCGAGAGAGACACAGGGACCGAGAGTGAGACACAGGTACCACGAGAGAGACACAGGGACCGAGAGAGAAACAGGGACCGAATGAGACTCAAGGACCGAGAGAGAGACACAGGGACCGAGAGAGACACAGGGACCGAGAGAGAGAGACACAGGGACCGAGAGAGAGACACAGGGACCGAGAGAGAGACACAGGGACCGAGAGAGAGACACAGGGACCGAGAGAGAGATACAGGGACCGAGAGAGAAACAGGAACCGAGAGAGACACAGGGACCGAGAGAGACACAGGGACCGAGAGAGACACAGGGACCGAGAGAGAGAGACACAGGGAACGAGAGAGACACAGGGACCGAGAGAGAGAGACAAAGGGACCGAGAGAGACACAGGGACCGAGAGAGACACTGGGACCGAGAGAGACACAGGGACCGAGAGAGACACTGGGACCGAGAGAGACACAGGGACCGAGAGGGAGACACGGGGACCGAGATAGAGACACAGCGACCGAGAGAGAGAGACAGGGACTGAGAGAGACACAGGGCCGAGAGAGACACAGGGATCGAGAGAGAGACACAGGGACCGAGAGAGATATAGGGACCGAGAGAGAGACACAGGGACCGAGAGAGCCACAGGGACCGAGAGAGAGACACAGGCACCGAGAGAGACACAGTGACCGAGAGAGACACAGGGACCGAGAGAGACTGAGGGGCCGAGAGAGAGACACAGGGACGGAGAGAGAGACACAGGGACCGAACGAGAGACACAGGGACGGAGAGAGAGACACAGGGACCGAAAGAGAGACACAGGGACGGAGAGAGAGACACAGGGACCGAGAGAGACACAGGGACGGAGAGTGAGACACAGGGACCGAGAGAGAGACACAGGGACGGAGAGAGAGACACAGGGACCGAAAGAGAGACACAGGGACGGAGAGAGAGACACAGGGACCGAAAGAGAGACACAGGGACGGAGAGAGAGACACAGGGACCGAGAGAGACACAGGGACCGAGTGAGACACAGGGACCGAGAGAGAGACACAGGGACCGAGAGAGCCACAGGGACCGAGAGAGAGACACAGGGACCGAGAGAGACACAGTGACCGAGAGAGACACAGGGACCGAGAGAGACACAGGGGCCGAGAGAGAGACACAGGGATCGAGAGAGACACAGGGACCGAGAGAGACACAGGGACCGAGAGAGAGACACAGGGACCGAGAGAGAGACACAGGGACCGAGAGAGACACAGGGACCGTGAGAGAGACAGGACCGAGACAGAGACACAGGGACCGAGAGAGAGACACAGGGACCGAGAGAGAGACACAGGGACCGAGTGAGACACAGGGACCGAGAGAGACACAGAGACCGAGAGAGAGACAGGGACCGAGAGAGAGACACAGGGACCGAGAGAGACACAGGGACCGAGAGAGAGACGGGGACCGAGAGATAGACAGAGACCGAGAGAGACACAGGGACCGAGAGAGACAGGGACCGAGAGAGACACAGGGACCGAGAGAGACACAGAGACCGAGAGAGAGACACAGAGACCGAGAGAGAGACACAGGGACCGAGAGAGACTCAGGGACCGAGAGAGAGACACAGGGACCGAGAGAGAGACACAGGGACCGAGAGAGAGATACAGGGACCGAGAGAGAAACAGGAACCGAGAGAGACACAGGGACCGAGAGACAGAGACACAGGGAACGAGAGAGACACAGGGACCGAGAGAGATGCAGGGACCGAGAGAGAGACACAGGGACCGAGAGAGAGACACAGGGACCGAGAGAGAGACACAGGGACCGAGAGAGACACAGGGACCGAGAGAGACACAGGGACCGAGATAGAGACACAGCGACCGAGAGAGAGAGACAGGGACGGAGAGAGACACAGGGCCGAGAGAGACACAGTGACCGAGAGAGACACAGGGACCGAGAGAGACTGAGGGACCGAGAGAGAGACACAGGGACGGAGAGAGAGACACAGGGACCGAACGAGAGACACAGGGACGGAGAGAGAGACACAGGGACCGAAAGAGAGACACAGGGACGGAGAGAGAGACACAGGGACCGAGAGAGACACAGGGACGGAGAGAGAGACACAGGGACCGAGAGAGAGACACAGGGACGGAGAGAGAGACACAGGGACCGAAAGAGAGACACAGGGACGGAGAGAGAGACACAGGGACCGAAAGAGAGACACAGGGACGGAGAGAGAGACACAGGGACCGAGAGAGACACAGGGACCGAGTGAGACACAGGGACCGAGAGAGAGACACAGGGACCGAGAGAGCCACAGGGACCGACAGAGAGACACAGGGACCGAGAGAGACACAGTGACCGAGAGAGACACAGGGACCGAGAGAGACACAGGGACCGAGAGAGAGACACAGGGATCGAGAGAGACACAGGGACCGAGAGAGACACAGGGACCGAGAGAGAGACACAGGGACCGAGAGAGAGTCACAGGGACCGAGAGAGACACAGGGACCGTGAGAGAGACAGGACCGAGACAGAGACACAGGGACCGAGAGAGAGACACAGGGACCGAGAGAGAGACACAGGGACCGAGTGAGACACAGGGACCGAGAGAGACACAGAGACCGAGAGAGAGACAGGGACCGAGAGAGAGACACAGGGACCGAGAGAGACACAGGGACCGAGAGAGAGACGGGGACCGAGAGATAGACAGAGACCGAGAAAGACACAGGGACCGAGAGAGACAGGGACCGAGAGAGACACAGGGACCGAGAGAGACACAGAGACCGAGAGAGAGACACAGAGACCGAGAGAGAGACACAGGGACCGAGAGAGACACAGGGACCGAGAGAGAGACACAGGGACCGAGAGAGTGATAGAGACCGAGAGAGAGACTCAGGGACAGATTGAGAGACAGGGACCGAGAGGGACACATGGACCGAGAGAGAGACTCAGGGACCGAGAGAGACACAGGGACCGAGAGAGAGACACAGGGACCGAGAGAGAGACACAGGGACCGAGAGAGAGGTACAGGGACCGAGAGAGAAACAGGAACCGAGAGAGAGAGACACAGGGAACGAGAGAGACACAGGGACCGAGAGAGACAACGGGACCGAGTGAGACACAGGGACCGAGTGAGACACAGGGACCGAGAGAGAGACACAGGGACGGAGAGAGAGACACAGGGACCCAGAGAGAGACACAGGGACCGAGTGAGACACAGGGACCGAGAGAGAGACACAGGGACCGAGAGAGACACAGGGAGCGAGTGAGACACAGGGACCGAGAGAAACACAGGGACCGAGAGAGAGTCAGGGACCGAGAGAGACACAGGGACCGAGAGAGAGTCAGGGACCGAGAGAGAGACACAGGGACATCGAGAGAGACACAGGGACCGAGAGAGACACAGGTACCGAGTGAGAGAAACAGGGACCGAGAGAGAGACAGGGACCGAGAGAGAGACAGAGGGACCGAGAGAGAGATAGAGGGACCGAGAGAGAGACAGAGGGACCGAGAGAGACACAGGGACAAAGAGAGAGAGACACAGGGACCGAGAGAGACACAGGACCGAGAGAGACACAGGGACAAAGAGAGAGAGACACAGGGACCGAGAGAAACACAGGGACCGAGTGAGAGACAGGCACCGACAGAGAGACCCAGGGACCGAGTGAGAGACAGGGAACGAGAGAGAGACACAGGGACCGAGAGAGACACAGGGACCGAGAGAGAGACACAGGGACTGTGAGAGGGACACAGGGTCCGAGAGACAGACACAGGGACCGAGTGAGAGACACAGTCACCGAGATAGACACAGGGACCGAGAGAGAGACACAGGGACCGAGAGAGACACAGGGACCGAGAGAGAGACACAGGGACCGAGACAGAGACACAGGGACCGAGAGAGAGACACAGGGACCGAGAGAGAGACAGGGACCGAGAGAGAGAGACACAGGGAACGACAGAGACACAGGGACCGAGAGAGAGAGAGACACAGGGACCGAGAGAGACAAAGGGACCGAGAGAGAGACACAGGGACCGAGAGAGACACAGGGACCGAGAGAGAGACAGGGACCGAGAGAGAGTGACACAGGGAACGACAGAGACACAGGGACCGAGAGAGAGAGAGACACAGGGACCGAGAGAGACGCAGGGACCGAGAGAAAGACACAGGGACCGAGAGAGAGACACAGGGACCGAGAGAGACACAGGGACAAAGAGAGAGAGACACAGGGACCGAGAGAGACACCGGGACCGACAGAGACACAGGGACCGAGAGAGAGACACAGGGACCGATAGAGACACAGGGACCGAGAGAGAAACAGGGACCGAGAGAGACACAGGGACCGAGAGAGAAACACAGGGACCGAGAGAGAGACACAGGGACCGAGAGAGACGCAGGGACCGAGAGAGACACAGGGAGCGAGTGAGACACAGGGAGCGAGTGAGACACAGGGAGCGAGTGAGACACAGGGACCGAGAGAAACACAGGGATCGAGAGTGAGACACAGGGACAGAGAGAGAGACAGGGACCGAGAGGGACACAGGGACCGAGAGAGAGAGACAGGGACCGAGAGAGAAACAGGGACCGATAGAGACAGGGACCGAGAGAGAGACACAGGGACCGAGAGAGACACAGGGACCGAGAGAGAAACACAGGGACCGGGAGAGAGACCGGGACCGAGAGAGACACAGGGACCGAGAGAGACACAGTGACCGAGAGAGACACAGGGACCGAGAGAGAGACACAGGGAAGGAGAGAGAGACACAGGGACCGAGAGAGACACAGGGACCGAGAGAGAAACAGGGACCGAGAGAGACACAGGGACCGAGAGAGAAACACAGGGACCGAGAGAGAGACACAGGGACCGAGAGAGACGCAGGGACCGAGAGAGACACAGGGAGCGAGTGAGACACAGGGAGCGAGTGAAACACAGGGAGCGAGTGAGACACAGGGACCGAGAGAAACACAGGGATCGAGAGTGAGACACAGGGACAGAGAGAGAGACAGGGACCGAGAGGGACACAGGGACCGAGAGAGAGACTCAGGGACCGAGAGAGAGAGACAGGGACCGAGAGAGAACCAGGGACCGATAGAGACAGGGACCGAGAGAGAGACACAGGGACCGAGAGAGACACAGGGACCGATAGAGAAACACAGGGACCGGGAGAGAGACCGGGACCGAGAGAGACACAGGGACCGAGAGAGACACAGGGACCGAGAGAGACACAGGGACCGTGAGAGAGACAGGACCGAGACAGAGACACAGGGACCGAGAGAGAGACACAGGGACCGAGAGAGACACAGGGACCGAGAGAGAGACACAGGGACCGAGTGAGACACAGGGACCGAGAGAGACACAGAGACCGAGAGAGAGACAGGGACCGAGAGAGAGAAACAGGGACCGAGAGAGACACAGGGACCGAGAGAGAGACGGGGACCGAGAGAGACAGAGGGACCGAGAGAGACAGGGACCGAGAGAGACACAGGGACCGAGAGAGACAGGGACCGAGAGAGACACAGGGACCGAGAGAGAGACACAGAGACCGAGAGAGAGACACAGGGACCGAGAGAGACACAGGGACCGAGAGAGAGACACAGGGACCGAGAGAGAGATAGAGACCGAGAGAGAGACTCAGGGACAGATTGAGAGACAGGGACCGAGAGGGACACATGGACCGAGAGAGAGACTCAGGGACCGAGAGAGACACAGGGACCGAGAGAGAGACACAGGGACCGAGAGAGAGACACAGGGACCGAGAGAGAGACACAGGGACCGAGAGAGACGCAGGGACCGAGAGAGAGACGCAGGGACCGAGAGAGAGACACAGGGACCGAGAGAGAGACACAGGGACCGAGAGAGACGCAGGGACCGAGAGAGAGACACAGGGACCGAGAGAGAGACACAGGGACCGAGAGAGAGACACAGGGACAAAGAGAGAGAAACACAGGGACAAAGAGCGAGAGACACAGGGACCGAGAGAGACACAGGGACCGAGAGAGACACAGGGACCGAGAGAGACACAGGGACCGAGATAGAGACACAGCGACCGAGAGAGAGAGACAGGGACGGAGAGAGACACAGGGCCGAGAGAGACACAGGGACCGAGAGAGACAACCGGACCGAGTGAGACACAGGGACCGAGTGAGACACAGGGTCCATGTGAGAGACACAGCGACCGAGAGAGAGACACAGGGACGGAGAGAGAGACACAGGGACCCAGAGAGAGACACAGGGACCGAGTGAGACACAGGGACCGAGAGAGAGACACAGGGACCGAGAGAGACACAGGGAGCGAGTGAGACACAGGGACCGAGAGAAACACAGGGACCGGGAGTGAGACACAGGGACCGAGTGAGACACAGGGACCGAGAGAGAGACACAGGGACATCGAGAGAGACACAGGGACCGAGAGAGACACAGGTACCGAGTGAGAAACAGAGGGACCGAGAGAGAGATAGAGGGACCGAGAGAGAGACAGAGGGACCGAGAGAGACACAGGACCGAGAGAGACACAGGGACAAAGAGAGAGAGACACAGGGACCGAGAGAAACACAGGGACCGAGAGAGAGACAATAACCGACAGAGAGACCCAGGGACCGAGTGAGAGACAGGGAACGAGAGAGAGACACAGGGACCGAGAGAGACACAGGGACCGAGAGAGAGACACAGGGACTGTGAGAGGGACACAGGGTCCGAGAGACAGACACAGGGACCGAGTGAGAGACACAGTCACCGAGATAGACACAGGGACCGAGAGAGAGACACAGGGACCGAGAGAGACACAGGGACCGAGAGAGAGACACAGGGACCGAGACAGAGACACAGGGACCGAGAGAGAGACACAGGGACCGAGAGAGACACAGGGACCAAGAGAGAGACAGGGACCGAGAGAGACACAGGGACCGAGAGAGAGACAGGGACCGAGAGAGAGAGACACAGGGAACGAGAGAGACACAGGGACCGAGAGAGAGAGAGACACAGGGACCGAGAGAAAGACACAGGGACCGAGAGAGACACAGGGACAAAGAGAGAGAGACACAGGGAACGAGAGAGACACAGGGACCGAGAGAGAGAGAGACGCAGGGACCGAGAGAAAGACACAGGGACCGAGAGAGAGACACAGGGACCGAGAGAGACACAGGGACAAAGAGAGAGAGACACAGGGGCCGAGAGAGACACCGGGACCGAGAGAGACACAGGGACCGAGAGAGAGACACAGGGACCGAGAGAGACGCAGGGACCGAGTGAGACACAGGGAGCGAGTGAGACACAGGGAGCGAGTGAGACACAGGGACAGAGAGAGAGACAGGGACCGAGAGGGACACAGGGACCGAGAGAGAGACTCAGGGACCGAGAGAGAGAGACAGGGACCGAGAGAGAAACAGGGACCGATAGAGACAGGGACCGAGAGAGAGACACAGGGACCGCGAGAGACACAGGGATCGAGAGAGAAACACAGGGACCGGGAGAGAGACCGGGACCGAGAGAGACACAGGGACCGAGAGAGAGACACAGTGACCGAGAGAGACACAGGGACCGAGAGTGAGACACAGGTACCAAGAGAGAGACACAGGGACCGAGAGAGAAACAGGGACCGAGAGAGACGCAGGGACCGAGAGAGTGACACAGGGACCGAGAGAGACACAGGGACCGAGAGAGAGAGACACAGGGACCGAGAGAGAGACACAGGGACCGAGAGAGAGACACAGGGACCGAGAGAGAGATACAGGGACCGAGAGAGAAACAGGTACCGAGTGAGAGAAACAGGGACCGAGAGAGACACAGGGAACGAGAGAGACACAGGGACCGAGAGAGAGAGACACAGGGAACGAGAGAGACACAGGGACCGAGAGAGAGAGACAAAGGGACCGAGAGAGAGACACAGGGACCGAGAGAGACACAGGGACCGAGAGAGACACAGGGACGGAGAGAGAGACACAGGGACCGAGAGAGAGACACAGGGACGGAGAGAGAGACACAGGGACCGAGAGAGACACAGGGACAAAGAGAGAGAGACACAGGGACCGAGAGAGACACAGGGACCGAGAGAGACACTGGGACCGAGAGAGACACAGGGACGGAGAGAGAGACACAGGGACCGAGAGAGAGACACAGGGACGGAGAGAGAGACACAGGGACCGAAAGAGAGACACAGGGACGGAGAGAGAGACACAGGGACCGAAAGAGAGACACAGGGACGTAGAGAGAGACACAGGGACCGAGAGAGACACAGGGACCGAGTGAGACACAGGGACCGAGAGAGCCACAGGGACCGAGAGAGAGACACAGGGACCGAGAGAGACAACGGGACCGTGAGAGACACAGGGTCCATGTGAGAGACACAGGGACCAAGAGATACACAGGGACCGAGAGAGAGACACAGGGACCGAGTGAGACACAGGGACCGAGAGAGCGACACAGGGACCGAGAGAGACAAAGGGACCGAGAGAGACACAGGGTGCGAGTGAGACACAGGAAGCGAGTGAGTCACAGGGACCGAGAGAAACACAGGGACCGAGAGTGAGACACAGGGACCGAGAGAGACACAGGGACCGAGAGAGAGACAGGGACCGAGAGAGAGACACAGGGACATCGAGAGAGACACAGGGACCGAGAGGGACACAGGGACCGAGAGAGAGAGACACAGGGAACAAGGAGACACAGGGACCGAGACAGAGAGACACAGGGACCGAGAGAGGCGCAGGGACCGAGAGAGAGACACAGGGACCGAGAGAGAGACAGAGGGACCGAGAGAGAGACAGAGGGACCGAGAGAGAGACACAGGGACCGAGAGAGACACAGGGACCGAGAGAGAGACACAGGGGCCGAGAGAGACACAGGGACAAAGAGAGAGAGACACAGGGACCGAGAGAGACACAGGGACCGAGCGAGAGAAACGGGGACCGAGATAGAGACACAGCGACCGAGAGAGAGAGACAGGGACCGAGAGAGACGCAGGACCGAGAGAGACACAGGGACCGAGAGAGATACTGGGACCGAGAGAGAGACACAGGGACCGAGAGAGCCACAGGGACCGAGAGAGAGACACAGGGACCGAGAGAGACACAGTGACCGAGAGAGACACAGGGACCGAGAGAGACACAGGGACCGAGAGAGAGACACAGGGATCGAGAGAGAGACACAGGGACCGAGAGAGACACAGGGGCCGTGAGAGAGAGAGGACCGAGACAGAGACACAGGGACCGAGAGAGAGACACAGGGACCGAGACAGAGACACAGGGACCGATAGAGACAGGGACCGAGAGAGAGACACAGGGACCGAGAGAGACACAGGGACCGAGAGAGAAACACAGGGACCGGGAGAGAGACCGGGACCGAGAGAGACACAGGGACCGAGAGAGACACAGTGACCGAGAGAGACACAGGGACCGAGAGTGAGACACAGGTACCAAGAGAGAGACACAGGGACCGAGAGAGAAACAGGGACCGAGAGAGACACAGGGACCGAGAGAGAGACACAGGGACCGAGAGAGACACAGGGACCGAGAGAGAGAGACACAGGGACCGAGAGAGAGACACAGGGACCGAGAGAGAGACACAGGGACCGAGAGAGAGATACAGGGACCGAGAGAGAAACAGGTACCGAGTGAGAGAAACAGGGACCGAGAGAGACACAGGGAACGAGAGAGACACAGGGACCGAGAGAGAGAGACAAAGGGACCGAGAGAGAGACACAGGGACCGAGAGAGAGACACAGGGACCGAGAGAGACACAGGGACAAAGAGAGAGAGACACAGGGACCGAGAGAGACACAGGACCGAGAGAGAGACACAGGGACCGAGAGAGACACAGGGACAAAGAGAGAGAGACACAGGGACCGAGAGAGACACAGGGACCGAGAGAGACACTGGGACCGAGAGAGACACAGGGACGGAGAGAGAGACACAGGGACCGAGAGAGAGACACAGGGACGGAGAGAGAGACACAGGGACCGAAAGAGAGACACAGGGACGGAGAGAGAGACACAGGGACCGAAAGAGAGACACAGGGACGTAGAGAGAGACACAGGGACCGAGAGAGACACAGGGACCGAGTGAGACACAGGGACCGAGAGAGCCACAGGGACCGAGAGAGAGACACAGGGACCGAAAGAGAGACACAGGGACCAAGAGAGAGACACAGGGACCGAAAGAGAGACACAGGGACCGACAGAGACAACGGGACCGTGAGAGACACAGGGACCGAGAGAGACACAGGGACCGAGAGAGAGAGACACAGGGGCCGAGAGAGACACAGGGACAAAGAGAGAGAGACACAGGGACCGAGAGAGACACAGGGACCGAGCGAGAGAAACGGGGACCGAGATAGAGACACAGCGACCGAGAGAGAGAGACAGGGACCGAGAGAGACGCAGGACCGAGAGAGACACAGGGACCGAGAGAGATACTGGGACCGAGAGAGAGAGACACAGGGACTGAGAGAGCCACAGGGACCGAGAGAGACACAGTGACCGAGAGAGACACAGGGACCGAGAGAGACACAGGGATCGAGAGAGACACAGGGATCGAGAGAGGCACAGGGACCGAGAGAGAGACACAGGGACCGAGAGAGAGACACAGGGACCGAGAGAGACACAGGGGCCGTGAGAGAGAGAGGACCGAGACAGAGACACAGGGACCGAGAGAGAGACACAGGGACCGAGAGAGAGACACAGGGACCGAGTGAGACACAGGGACCGAGAGAGACACAGAGACCGAGAGAGAGACAGGACCGAGAGAGAGACACAGGGACCGAGAGAGACACAGGGACCGAGAGAGAGACGGGGGACCGAGAGATAGACAGAGACCGAGAGAGACACAGGGACCGAGAGAGACACAGGGACCGAGTGAGAGACAGGGACCGAGAGAGACACAGGGACCGAGAGAGACACAGAGACCGAGAGTGAGACACAGAGACCGAGAGAGAGACACAGGGACCGAGAGAGACACAGGGACCGTGAGAGAGATAGAGACCGAGAGAGAGACTCAGGGACAGATTGAGAGACAGGGACCGAGAGGGACACATGGACCGAGAGAGACACTCAGGGACCTAGAGAGACACAGGGACCGAGAGAGACACAGGGACCGAGAGAGAGAGACACAGGGACCGAGAGAGACGCAGGGACCGAGAGAGAGACACAGGGACCGAGAGAGACGCAGGGACCGAGAGAGAGACACAGGGACCGAGAGAGAGACACAGGGACCGAGAAAGAGAGACACAGGGACAAAGAGAGAGAGACACAGGACCGAGAGAGAGAGACA